>NW_008598540.1:0-1843 GCF_000691845.1 Merops nubicus
TCTTCTGGGGCACAGCCGGTCGCCGCTCTGCTGCTGGCCGCGCCTGTGCCGCGCCCGCGCCAAGGGGCTGAGCCCCTGTCGGGTGCTGAGCAGCCAGCGGGCCAGCCTGGAGCTGTGCCCTCACGGGAGGGGGTGGCTTTTGGGTTCTCCACACTGAAGCAGCCCGAGGAAGCTCCAGCACGCCCCTCCTGCTGTGGGGAATGAGCCCAGAGCAGCCGCTGCCGTGGACTCACCGAGCCGCTGCCTCCTCGCCGTGGAGTCACGGGGGACAAATCTCCAGTTAAAATTGCCAGGGCTTGAACTGGTTTCACGTTCTCTATTCTTGTTTGACAAAGTGGGGAGAGCTCCTGTGTTTTCAGGTGTGTGCAATGAAGCTGTGTAGGTGTGGTGCTGAGGGACATGGTTTAGTGGTGCATTTGGCTGGGTTAATGGTTGGACTCGATCTGAAAGGTCCTTTCCGACCAAAAGGATTCAGTGGTTCTGAGAGAATTGCAGCAATGGGTAGGAAATACCAACCCGTGTCACTTGGGGTGTTCAGTGACTTCATTTGACATTCTTCCACCTCGTTAGAAACAAATTATATTGATTCTGCTTTTTTCTTTTAATAAATTGTTGTGTTGCCTCCATGACCTTGGTACCCAAGTTCAGTTGTGAAACTGATGCTTTCTCTTATGGATTTATAACCAATGCAAATGAGTTTTGTTTACATCAAAGCCAGAACTTGTAAAGATTGAGAGCTGGTTTCTCTTCTCTGCTGACTGTACCAAATGGAATGGCTCAGTTGACCTTGATAATAGTATAGCTCATGTGTCACGTGGATTTTCTTGGGGGCAGCATTAGGAATATATTCTAATACTAGCATACTTCATTTTCCAGGTCCGAAGCTGACTTGACTTGCACATCAAGTTATCAGGAGTCTTCTTGCAGAGAGAATGTGCTGCCTCAGTCAGTCTACTCGAGCCCTAGCCTGAGCAGATTAACATGTCTGCCTCTGAGAGTACCCTGAAGAGCTCAGCTGGGATACCTAACCCAGGCACATACTGGGTAAGAAAATGTGGAGCTGTATGCTTGTATTCATTCCTTTCTTTTAAATCAGTCAAACAAAACAACACCTTCCCCCAGACTCACAAACCAAACTGGTAAATGTCCAAAATAATTCTAAATTAGAAAAGCCATCAGGGTTTCAGACCAGCTTAGGACAAGCTGTGCATGAGGAAGAGGTATCTGCTTCTCCCCTGCTCCTGAGTTTCAGAAGTTCCAGTTACGGAATAGATGACCTTAAAGGCACAAACTCTCATGAGTATAAACCTAGTAAAACATTCAAAGAACTACTAACTTTTGAAAAAAGGTAGAGGTCATGTATTTTTACCCTTTCCTTTTTTTTCCTAAATTTCTGAAGGTGTTCTGTTACTGGAATACAGCACAGGATTCCAGTAGTAGTCCGCAGGATCTGTATCTGCTTTCATCATTCTTGAGACCCCCTTTCTGCTCAGCTTCAGCTGTTAGGAGAAGAGATTTCCTTTCTTTTTCCTGTACAAAAATGTTTATAAATACATATTTTAGCTCTAACTTCTTTTTTAGGACTGAAGTTGTTTTTCTACCTCTGACAGTCATTCTGACTGTTCTTACTTAGCAAAGAGAGTGCCCTGAGAGTGGAACTTTTTTGTTCAGACTTGCAACCTTACGCTGGTGAAGATAGTTGGTGTTCTTTTATCTAAATCCATGGGTTCCTTGGAACCTGGAATCTTTGTTATGCCTATCCCCTTCCGAAGTGTGTGGAAATGTAGATGAAACTGTAAAAAACAAACTGTAAAAAACAAACCAAGGGATGAAAATCCCGAGT
>NW_008598541.1:0-7209 GCF_000691845.1 Merops nubicus
TCACCAGCCAACTTGCTGAGGGTACATATCCCCTTGACATGTGCCCCCCTTCACATCATACATCATGTGTCTCATTAACTTCATTCTGTGCCTCCCCTGGGAGGAGAAGTTCCTATGGATAAGTTCATTAAGCATGCGTACTAGTCTAAAGTTCAGAGGTTTAGGCTGTCCAGACTTCTTGGGGTAGGTATCTGGTTCTCAGGTTCTTCTTGTTTGGTTCTTTTTGTCTGTAAAGTGACCAACCTACCACCTTGGAGCACCAGTGATTGCATCTCTCCACTCCACAGACTGGTCCAACTGGTCCCCCACCCCTCCCCACTGTGAAGACACATTCCCCTCCTCTCTATTCTATCACTATCAATCTGCCAGGCTGCAGCAAAGCTGCCAGAAAAGACATTCAGAAAGAAAATTGACATTTTGTTTTATAGTGCTGCAGTCTGATGAAGGGGGAGTGGGGGCTGGAGGACCTGAGCTCCTGCACACGGCTGCTCTGAGGAGCTGCGTGGAACTTGTCCTCTTCTCAGCCCCAAGTGACATCCTCCTTTGGAGAGCAGTCTGCCAGGACTCTGGGGATGAAGCTCATGCTTTGGGTATGAAGGTTATCCCCAGCACAGCCTCAGGAGCAGCTCAAGGCTTTGCAGCAGCATAAGGCAGAGGTGAACCCACTGCTCTGCTGATGAACAGCAGCTCTGGGTCTGTCCCACTGACCTGTGTCAGGACCTGGCACGTCCCATCCTGCTGTAACTCATTCCATGGGCAGAGGGGATTTTCCCACTGCCTGGCCCCAGGGAGGCACAGAAGCTTGACTGAGCCTTTGCCACTGAGGGCAATCGATTGTCTTCCTCCCAAGTGGGTTCTTCAGGGTCTGACAGAGGTTGAGCTTGTCCCTCAGTGGCAGGACTAACCCAGCCACTCGCTTTCTCCTCCACTACCTCCATGAACTGTGCAGAACCTGAGACCATTGGAGACCTGCTGAGGTGCTCAGCACTGATTGCAGACAAAGAAATGCTCCTGATTAAACTAGGAAGCTCCTCCCATCTTCCCCTCTCAACTCCACCCTCCTCACCCTCGCCAAGGACAGCACATGTTCTTGGGCTGACCCTGATGCTTTACACTATTTTTATAGAGGAGGAGTCCCTAAGTGGCATGTTCCCATAAATAATAATAAGCCATAAAATGTGGGATTTATGGAGTGCCTTTCACTGAGATGTTGCCATGTGGTCTGTAGCCAGAGGTGACTGAAGCTGTGTGGTGCCCCACGAAGCACAGCACTCTGCCTGCTGTGGAGGGGACTGTGGCACTGAGGAAGACAACAGTGCCATGAAGGATGCACAGCTGGCCAGGACAGAGCTGCCTGGAGGACACAAATCCTCCTCGGAGCTCCTGGAACCTCAGCTGCCACCAGCAGCACAGGGCATGGCACGTTTCATGAGGCAAATCTGCCCCCACTTCTCTCTGCCTTGCCAGCTGGTGGATCCAGTGCCCCCGAGCAGTCCCCACCATGGCCATTTACTCCAGGAGATCCTTCCACAGCTCATTTCAAGCCCCAGCCTTTATCCCTAGTCCTCGGCTCTTAATTTCTCTCTCTTTTCCCTACTAATTAATTCTACAAAGCACTTTGGGATACATTTGTCAGGAATGACAGGGCAGCAAATAATCTCTCCAGTTTTATTGCTGTGCTGATTGATGGCTACTTATCTGAGTGGCAGAGTGACCAGCAGCCAGCCTGCATTAACCCCTTGCTCCCGAGGACACAGGGCAGGTCACGGGGCCACAGCAGGCTAATGGGAATCTGGGCACTCTCCAAGAGGAGAGGAAAGGTGTCTTCTCAGCAATCTGGCTCTTTTCAGGACCTGATGTATCCTGGGGATGGGGCTCAGAGTCTTGTTGCAAAGATGATCGTTGGGCACGCAGGGCTCTGCCTCCTCAACCCATCGAGCCCTGGGGTTCATGCCTCTGGTGCTGGGCACTCCATGGGCACCTTCTGGAAGTGAAAAAGCTGGAAACACTGCACGGCTGAACCAGAAAAATTCCTCCTGGCTTGGCACAGAGGATGCTGTCAGCTGGGGGGAAGGCAATGTCTGCAGAAACGGGACGTGGAGCTGCTGGAGCGTGTCCAGAGAAGAGCCACGAGAATGATCCGAGGGCTGGAGCAGCTCTGCTGTGAGGACAGACTGAGAGAGGTGGGGCTGTTCAGTCTGGAGAAGAGAAGGCTCCAAGGGGACCTTATTGTGGCCTTCCAGGATCTTAGGGGGGCTACAAGAAAGCTGGGGAGGGACTTTTTAGGCTCTCGAGTAACAACAGGACTGGGGGGAATGGGGCAAAGCTGGCAGTGGGCAGATTCAGGCTGGGTGTGAGGAAGAAGTTCTTCCCCAGGAGAGTGGGGAGACCCTGGGATGGGTTGCCCAGGGAGGGGGTTGAGGCCCCATCCCTGGGGGTCTTTAAGGCCAGGCTGGAGGAGGCTCTGGGCAGCCTGATCTAGTGGGAGGTGTCCCTGCTCATGGCAGAGGGGTTGGAACTGGGGGATCCTTGTGGTCCCTTCCAGCCCTGACAGATTCTGATCTGTTTGAGCAGAGGACTTTGGAGCCCTAATGGCTCAATGGTTGGACTTGGTGATCTTGGAGGTCCCTTCCAACCTAAAGGACTCTATGATTAAACCAAATCAAACGGGGGATGAGCAGGAGCAGAAGGGTGGGTGAGACAGCTCTGTTTGAGATTCAAATGGCAGAACTAAGAAAGATGGGTGTTTATTTGGAGTCCCAGTTCCTTCCCAGTTCCCCTGCCCTCATTCTCCACAAGTGCCCACCGTCCAGCAGCACTGAGACTGGCAGCAGATCACCTCACCAACATTTCCAGCCATGCACAGGTTGAGGTGAGGCTCAGAGCTGCAGAGTCCTGCCGGGGCTGACGCCAGCTTTGGTGAGCTCAGAAGCAGGGATGTTGTCACCTGGAAAACTTTCATTCCAAAAATTAAAATTAAGGTAGCTCCAGGGTTAAACAATAATTGAAAGGGGTTTATAGGGTTTAAATTTTTAACTTGGCCATCTAAAATGGAAACCAAGTGCCTATGCCCTCCAGAAGATCTAATTCATAGTCTCCTGTACCTCAGCTTTCCATCTATTAAATGAATAATACTTCACAGACGTGCAAAGAGGGCAGATGCTAAAGGAGCTGAGGGGCTTAGATGCAGATTTTGCAAGCCCAGTAATTACCTCCTGGGGCTGAAGCCACCACGTTGTTGCCTTGATCATGAGAGATCAAGATGAGAAGCGAGGAAGGCCCCGAGATTCAAACAAGAAATTCCATCAGCACAGGAAAAAAAAAAAATGTAGCCAAATGGTCATCATCTTGATGGTAAATCTAATTAGACTTGTTGCTGATAGTTTCCCTTTATTTCCTCCAGCACTTTCCCAGGCACAAGGACAGATGTCAAGACCGACCTCTTAAATATGATAACCAAAGCAAGCATGGATATCGGGGATCAAAAGCTGTTTATGTTCTTGCTATTTAATGGCATAAAACAATACTCTTTACAGCAACTATTAGCTGGCTAATGGCATCTCATCATTCCTCATATCAGTTAAGTGACAGATGGAGCTGACGGCGTAATTAAGCCACTAAGAGTCTCATAAATTACAAACCTAGCACGGAAGCAGCGGCCCCACTGAAGGAACCACTGCAGATGTGATGGACGAGTCGTGCAAGAGCACAGCCCTCATTAAGGGACTGGAAGAGAACCATTAAGGGCTTTGGTCGTGCTGGGAAGAAGCCTCAAAGCCAGTCAGGCTGCCCAGCTCATGCCCGTGGCTTGGTGCCACTCGGCCGCCGGGCAGCGGGCACCCAGCCCTGGCTGGGCTGGCTGAGGACCAGCACAGCCCCCAGCAAGGGGCAGGTTCCAGCTCCTGGTCCTGGGGCAGGGCTTCCCCAGCAGGAAAACCTACCAGAGCAGCACCTGCAAATGAGGCTTGGCTGGAGCACAGGGTGGCAAACGGGTCTTCTCTCCATCCTCTCCTGGTCAAAGGGAGGGGGCAAGGCTGGGTGTCTCTCTTGGGTTCACTGAATCACCCAGTGCTAAGGGTGGGGGGATCCAGAAAGGCTCTGGGGAAGCTGCAGCAGATTTTGCACCTGCACTTTTGTGTTTCTCAAGATGCAGCAACCAAAGGCTCCTTTGTATCGCTGGTTAAAGAGATTTGGGGGGAGTGGAGCCGATTTTGACAGCAGTAAGATGTCTGGCTCATTACAAACCTAAGTGAAATTGTTCTCCTCAATCTTCTTTTTTCAATTCATTCTGATATATAACAGGAAAATGAAATATTTAAGGAAATTATCTCAGAGAATTCTGACAGTTTTTTGCTGTCTCTGAGATGCAAGGAGATTTGAAGTAACAACTTTTCATCCCCCTTCCAGCAAAATCAAGCTTTGAGGCCCTGACATGCAGGGTATTGAGAAGCAGATCCCTGAGAGGAAAATGGGATGTGAATCTTTTTGTTTTCCTTCTGGCTCTCCCTCTACCTGGGACCAGGGTTCGAGTGAAGGAAATTGGGAGCAAAGGAACAGTGGGATTCCCACTGCTGGATTTCCTTGAAGTCCCCAAAGCACCAGACTAAAGAGCAAAGTCTTAACTTGGGGAAGGGGGATGCTCAAAAACAATGCATCAGAATTTAAAAGTCATCATCTTTTGGGTGCCATAGGCCCAGAACATGTGAACATCTTTGGTTGCACAGAAAGAGGACATCATTCCAACTCCTCAGATGGCTGTACCCACCACACTGCTAGCTTCTGGGAGAAGAAAGCCTTGTAAAGGATAACTTATAAACAGGCTTTTATTTTACAGTCCAAACACCACGACCTGCAATGATACAGCAGATCACTTTAGCAGAATATTAGCCCTTTGAATTTTGAACTAATTTAATTTACAAGACGAAGGATAGAGGAGAAGAACTATCCATGGAGATACTATTTCATCAGAAAAAAAAAAAACATCACACAGAGAGATCTGTAGCTCAGAAAAATAGAAGCACATTAAGGGCGACAGTGAATGATGTAAATTTAGCAGTGAATTATATAGAGAGAGTAAGGGAAGTGGCAGAATTTACATTTGGTGCCTGTGTTTATTGCTTACAGCTGAGCATTATAAATAATAAAGGGAGTTCTTACTGCCTGTGCTGTAAAATTGTACTTTTCCCCTTCCTCCCCCTCTTCATATCTTGTGGATTTTGTGACATGCACGAAGTACCTTGGAGAAGGAGCTGGAGGAAATGATTTGCTGAAAGGTGAGGGGCAGAGAAAGGAGAGAGTCACAGAACAGCAGGGAGAGGGAAACCCCAATTTTTCCAGAGCAGAAGTTGCCACGAGGGTTGTCCTCTTGAGTGGTACCCCTCAGGGACCTGGTTTTCAGGAAATGTCTTTGAAAAGCATCTACTTTCCAAGCTTCCTAGATCATGCCTACAAACTGCCTGGGTTTCTCTAACCCTGTGGCCTCGGAGGCTGTCTGCTGGCTAATGGCCATTTGGGACATTCCTGTCCCCTTGCTGCCCTCAAGCCCAGCTTTAAAAGCACCAGCACCTCATCTGAAGAGGGAAACAAAGGCTGGAAACCATCCAGCAGTCTCCTGCCTTAGGCTGTGGCATTTCTGAGAGGCAGCAGCCTACCCTGGGATGATGCACTCGGGGCAATTCTGACTTGGCTGATATCACCCCTGCCTTGGGCAGTGCTTTCCAAGCATCCCAAAAGCACCTTGTGAACGAGGCTGGTGGATTTGTCACCAAGGTAGGACTGCTAAGGCTGAGGTGTGGAGGCACAACTGCCCAGACCCACAGCCCAGCCTGTGCCACATGCCCTGGGATGGAGCTGAGGAGGAGAGCACTTCCTAAACACCAGGGTCTCCCACAGCTGCCAAGAAAAAATCCTCCATTCCCAGCAAAATAAGACATTGGCAGACTGGGCTGGTGGTGATCATAAGGAATCCCCAGCAGTGGGGCACAACAGGACCCTCCTGTTGGCTTTTCCAGCCAAAACATCTGCCTTAGGTGCCCCTGTCCCTGGGGATGTCATTTCCAGGCAGTTTTCACCCCAGCATCAAGCTCATGGGCCCAGCCCCTGGCTGCAGGCAGGGCAGGAGCTGTGCTCTGAACCCTGATCCCAGACCTTGGCAGAGCCACCCATGCAGCAGGAAGGTTCCTGGCCCTTCCCTGCCTCTGGGAGCAAGAGGCACCAGCCTCCTCTGCAAGCAGGTTGAGGTCTAACCAGGAGAAGAGCCACACAAGGTTTCAGGGTCATGAAGCCATGCTGCTGCTGCTGCACTCCACTGCCATCCTCTGGTCTCCTTGTCCAGCTTTGATCCCTTCCTTGGCTCTGTTCTGGCCTTAATTCTGCTCTTATAGAATCATAGAATCCTTTAGGTTGGAAGGGACCTCCAAGATCATCAAGTCCAACCATGGAGCCATTAGGGCTCTACAGTCCTCTGCTAAAACAGATCAGAATCTGTCAGGGCTGGAAGGGACCACAAGGATCCCCCAGTTCCAACCCCTCTGCCATGAGCAGGGACCCCTCCCACTAGATCAGGCTGCCCAGAGCCTCCTCCAGCCTGGCCTTAAAGCCCCCCAGGGATGGGGCCTCAACCCCCTCCCTGGGCAACCCATCCCAGGGTCTCACCACTCTCCTGGGGAAGAACTTCTTCCTCACATCCAGCCTGAATCTGCCCACTGCCAGCTTTGCCCCATTCCCCCTAGTCCTGTTGTTACTCCATATCCTAAAAAGTCCCTCCCCAGCTTTCTTGTAGCCCCCCTAAGATCCTGGAAGGCCACAATAAGGTCCCCTGGGAGCCTGCTCTTCTCCAGACTGAACAGCCCCAACTCTCTCAGTCTGTCCTCACAGCAGAGCTGCTCCAGCCCTCGGATCATTCTCGTGGCTCTTCTCTGGACACGCTCCAGCCCTCTGGACCCCACGGCCTCTGCTCTGTGGCTCTGCCCATCCCTGGGCACTGCAGCCCCCAGCTCTCTGCAGAGCTCCTGCAGCTGTTAATGGCAAGTTATTTCCCTTCTTCCCTGTGGCAAGAAAGAAAAACAAAATTTCATACTGATTTATTTCCAGTTATTGTCTGTTCCTCCAACAGTGGCTCATTTGGAAAGTTTAATCACTTGGTAGCTTGTTTTGCTTTCTCACTGAGCATCTTTTGTGCTGCAAGACACGTTGTGCATTGTGTTCTTT
>NW_008598541.1:7224-17839 GCF_000691845.1 Merops nubicus
TTTCCTTGGCCACTTCTCTTCTTGAATGTTTAAAGCACCTTTTCTTTGTGAATCCCAGGCTCTCCTCCCTCACAGCTCTGATTTTTGTGATCTGACTCGACCCTGCATGGTCCAGGCTAAAATGCAGTTAAATCAGCTGAGGGATCTTTTAAGGGCAGGATATTTTAAGTGAATCCTCCCAAGATGCCAGAACCTCAGATCAGCTCAGACCAGGGCATGCAGATGTGGGCAGGCTGAGACTGCTCAGTCCACCAGACTGCTGGTGAGATGGATTGACACCAGGGGCAGCAGGTTTCAAACCATTACAGCTGGCTACACTGAATTCCTTCCAACCCAGGCTGGGTTAACAAAAGGAAAGAAATAAGGCAAAATAAGAAAGCACTGTGCTTTGGGATGTAATAACTATGGCTGCAGAGAGGAACTGGCAGAGACAGCTCTGGCTCCTGTGGCTGCTCAGGTGATTCATGCAGGGACAGCAAAGTCTGGCTTAGCCCAAGGGCAGCCCAGC
Organism: Merops nubicus; assembly: GCF_000691845.1. Taxonomy (NCBI): domain Eukaryota; kingdom Metazoa; phylum Chordata; class Aves; order Coraciiformes; family Meropidae; genus Merops; species Merops nubicus. The sequence goes on from NW_008598541.1 coordinate 7,733, forward strand.
CAGCATGTGCCCATGTGCAGCAGATCCTGGCTCCTGGAGGTGCTTGTCGTGTGAGTGGAAGGTTAGGTGGGGGCTCCTTTCTCCTGGGGCAGTCCCTGAGCAGGCAGCTCTGCCCTGGGCTCTCACTGATGCTGCCTGTCCATCTGCAATCCTTCTGGATCCCAGTGACTGGCCTTGGCACCCAGGGCACACATGTGGACGTGTGTGCAATGATCTGTTCAGGCAGCCTGTACCCAATTATGTCTTCTGTGCATTGGCAATACTCCTGAAGTCTTGGAGATCAGTTAATTAATTGCACTGTACCATTTCATCTATATTCATTTCAGCAGCCCCAGCTATGAAAACACCTCTCTTTTTTTTTTGTTTTCACTGAGATAGCACCAAAGGTGCCCGTGTGAGAAGTCTTGTTTTATTTTTAAAGGTTTCTTTTTAATTTATCTTTGTGTTGCTTCACACTGTTGAGAGGCTACAATGGGATTCATTTCAGGTAGGAAATAGGAGCAGCTGTCAAGGATGGAGCTGTGCAAAGACCAGGCATGAGGACAAGCTGGTACAGCTCAGCTGGGTTCTTGGCTCCCAGCTGAAGGTCTGGAGATGTTGGTTAAGGCAGAGCAGGGGGTTGGGCTGTCAGAGGAGCAGACACCAACGGGAGGAGTGTGCACAACCCCCCTGTCTGGGGAATAATGCTGGGGCCCAAGGGCTGTGATTCAGTCCTGCCACCCCACCAGAGCTGGGTGGCATTAGCACGTAGGCTGGGCTAAAAAAAAAAACCCCAGATTTATCTGCACTGGCAATATCCAGTTGAAGAAGTCAAAGCAGAAAGCAATATTCCCCTCCACCCTGAGTCTGAAGTACTTTAGTGGGGCATTTCTCACAGAGACCCCTCTGATTTCTCAGCTCACAGGGCTCGTTCTCCTTTCACACAGACACCCATTACACATGACCATGCTTGAAAGGGTAGAGCCCTCCCACTGCTCATTTGGGGTTGAATGAAGCATTTCCTTTAGTCCCTGATGAAATCATTGTTGATTTCTCCATCCACTAAAAATTCAGCCTACAAAAGGAAACTACCCCCTCTGGCTGGGTCCAAAATGAATTCATTTCCTGGCTTGTTTGGGAAGGTGTTAGAGCCAGATCCCAATGCAGGGAGTAAATCAGCTCACCAGACTTGAGGGACCAAAAATTCCACTCCAGGCTTGACAAATCCAGCCCTGACTCTTTCCAGAGTGAGCCAAGAGCTGGGGCAGCCCTGAGAACAGCACCTCTGTGCAGGAGCTTTGGCTGCTAGCTGGAAGAATTGAACCTGGTGTTCCTTGTTGCAGCGATGACCCCCGATGGCAGGTGATGTGATGCTCCCTCTCCAGGAGTTTTGGAGGAGGGGGCAGAGCCCAACACATGGAAATGACAAATCCCCCCAATAAGTCACAGATTCACCAGATTTCAGCTCAAATCCTGGGCTTGGGAATGAGAAACACAAGTGGCACCTCTTAAGTGCTGCGGGTCTTGAAAGGCTCCGCTCCTTTTTATTATCAGCTCCAGCTTTCTGCAAGAAGAGGGGAGGGATAAGGAAGGGGTAGGAGGCAGAGGCTGGGAATACTTCTGCCTCAGGGGCTGCTCTGTGTCATGGATCCATTCCCTTCGTGGCCAAGGTCTGTCCTTTAAGGAGAGAATCCAAGCACTGGGGCTCCCTGTGCAGCTAAAGCAGAGCTGCTGCCTTGCAGTGGGCATCTGCTGGAGATGGAGGGGGGGACACAGCCTCCAGAGAAGGTGTTTCTGCCTTTCCACTGCCTGTAGAGGAAGCCCAAGGGGCTACCTTGGATTTGAGAGCTGGATAGTTAAAGAAAAGGCATCTCCAGCTAAGCCCATCCATACAGCACCCTCAAGTGGGAAAATCTCTTTCAAGAAGAGTTCCCCCCAGCCTCTGCTCTCCTCCTCTCACCACCGTGGGGATAAACACACAGAAATGCTGCTGCAGGGAAAGGCTGAGTAACTGAAATACAGAATGAAGTGGTAAGAAGGTTTTCTATTCTAAACAATAGAGTCATAGAATCATTGAGGGTGGAGAAGATCTCTAAGATCATCAGTCCAACCATCACCCAACACTCCCATGACCATTAAACCATGTCCCCAAGTGCCACGTCCACACGTTTTTTGAGCCCCTCCAGGGCTGGGGACTCCAGCACCTCCCTGGGCAGCCTGGGCCAAGGCCTCACCACTCTGCCAGGAAGGAAATTCTCCTGAATATCCAATTGAAACCTCCCCTGGTGCAACTTGAGTCCATCTCCTCTTGTCCTATCACTAGTAACCTGGGAGAAGAGACCAACTCCCGCCTCACTCCAATCTCTTTTCAGGGAGTTGCAGAGAGCCAGAAGGTCTCCCCTCAGCCTCCTCTTCTCCAGACTAAACACCCCCAGGTCCCTCAGCCTCTCCCCACAAGCCATGTTCCCCAGACCCCTCCCCACCTTCATTGCCCTCCTCTGGACTCTCCCCCATTCTGGTCCTAGGTGGGATCATTCTCCTTCCGTTCCAGCCAGACACAATTCCCCTGGATTTGGGAAGCTCAGGCTCTGTCCTCCTGAGCAGGAGCTGCCCCCCACCCCCTGTGGCTGTGTAGCTGTGAGCGTGGTGATGCCCCAAACCCCCCACCAGCAGCATCTCCCACTGGTGTCTTTGTCCCTGCTGACGAAAGGCCTCTGGAACCTGCAGACAGTGCCATTGATTTGCCTGTTTTACAAAGGCACTCCCCTCTCCCCCCTCTCCTTCCCTGAGATAATGTTGACACCCATAGCCATAAAGGAGAATATTAAACCAACCTTTTCCATTACCCCCTAATGGGAGAGTTCCCCTGCCTGGCACTCCACGCCCGGCTGTCTGGGGCTGTTTGGAATGCACTCCTTCATCCCTTTCTGGAGACTCTCTCTGCTCCATCCAATTCCTCCTCCTCGCCCACTAAGCTGCAGATTACTTTTTCATAAGATGCAATTTCACCCAGATCTCATTACTTACTCTCTTAATGTATTTTCTGTATTTGTTTCATCTACAATTTCTCTTCTGCTCCGTTCTGCTGATAAAATAGTCGGTGGAGGTGCTGTGGAAAGCAGCTTGCTGGAGTGCATTAACTAAAAGTCTTTTTATTCTTGATTTGATACACGTTCTCTGTGCCAGGCAGAATCAGACCCAGCAGTGTCTGGTGCAGAAGGGACCCTAGAACTCAGGCTTCTTGATTTATTAACATCTATCTGACAGTGGCATTTAAGCTGGCCCAGGAACTGAGGCCAAGAGGAGGGGTGGGGAAAGAAATTCACTGACACTGTTGGGTTTTCAAGCCAACCTTGAGATGCTGAAGGTGCCATAATGCTCCACAAGAAGTGGAGTTCACTGTAGATACCTTCTTGGATGTGCTACAGTCTCCCCTACTCTCAGGAGCAATTGGAAATGGCAATTGCAACAGAGTTGGGAGTGGGAGCCTACCTGGGAGCCCCTGACCCAAAGAGGTCATGAGGAACTGACTGCCTTCAAACTCCAGGTCTTGCCCATCATCATGTCAGCCCACCTAGATGGGTGTCATTCCATTTTGCCAGAGTTGCAGCAGTTGTGGACTGGACATCTTCCACTTTTCAGCTGTTCTGGGAGAAAAGTGAAAGCAGCTTTCCTGGGGAGAGATGACAACGTGCAGGAAAGGAGAAGAAAAACCACCCCAAGTTTGAGATGAACCATCCTCAACCATTGGGAGCTGCACCAGCTGCATTGCCCAAGAGTTAGAGCTCTCAACCCCCCCTGCCAACCCACCCTCACAGTGACACCACGCTCTCCCCAGGCAGCCCCACTGGGGTGGGCAGAGGTGAACACGAGAGGGAAAGCAGAGAAGAGGAGGCAGAGAAAATGAGGAGGTCCTGTTGAGGATGAACTGGGAGCCAGGGGTGGGATGAGGGAAAAAACTCATCTCTACTACATGTGTCAATCCTTCAATCCTGATGGACTTGCACCATTCCAGCCTTGCTGGGCTTGTGTGGGAGTCACTGTCAAGCTCCCAGGGCATATTTGGGAGCTCTGGATGCTCCCCTCCTTTTCTGTTCACTGGAGGCAGAGCAGGAGGCAGCAGCACTGCTGGTGACAGTGGAGAGGACACAACACCTCTGTCCTGAGACATCTAACTGCCAAAGGAACACAACTGCACAGCCTGTTCTCAGAAAAGAGGCATTTACCATAAGAGGCTTAAAGTGGAAGTTTGGGATCTGGCCTGAACTCAAGCCAAAAAGAAAAAAAAAACCAACCAGAAACCCCTGTAATTACAGACAATATTTTTCTCTGCAGAAGATTAACAGGTCAGGAGAAGAAGAATTTAAGTCTCCATCTTTCCTGAATTCCAATTTAATAGCAAATAATCCTGCCCTTGAATGCAAAGAAATCATATTACCCTGGAGAATTCTGGTGAAGTTCAAAGGAGGTCAGACAACAACAAGGTCAAAAATCCAACAGATGGGATTCTCTGATGGTCCACACACACAAAAACTGGTCTGCCTTCCTCTCCCACACCTCCACTCCTCCTCACCTCCTCACTGGTTTGTTCTGAGGCTGGAATAGGAGCCTGAAGTTGCTGATGCTCCCCATCCTTCGGTGGTTTTCAGGCAAGCACACCAGTTTTAATGTGTCTGGAGGGAGGAATTTATTAAAGAGGCACCACATTAAAAATATGCAAATGTTCCCAGTAACTACACAGGCCCACGAGGAAGGCAGATGAAATGTCATCCCTCTCTTCTCCCTTCCCCATTTTTATGCACTGAGATGGTTTATGGTGCCTCCTGTTTTATACTGTAACTGGGACCATGGCAGGCATTTAATCTGTTTGGAAATAATTGCAGCAATAATGATTATTTTATTGGGTTTAACTACTTTCTAAAAAAGGAGATGCTACAGCAATGACACGCCAAGAGAGGGAGAAGGAGAAAAGATGCTCTGATGCTCTGTGTGTGCCAGGGTTTACACCCTGGGACACCCGTGAGGGCACGTCTGGGTGAGCAGCTCAAGGACTTGGACAGAACCACAAAATCACAGAGTGGTTTGGGTTGGAAGGGACTTTAAAGATCATCCAGTTCCAACCCCCTGTCATGGGCAGGGACACCTCCCACTAGAGCAGGTTGTGCAAAGCCCCATCCAACCTGGTCTAGAACACATCCAATGATGGAGCATCCACAACTTCCCTGGGCAACCTGGGCCAGGGTCTCACCACCCTCATAACAAAGATCTTCCTTACATCCAATCGAAGTCTCTCCTCTCCCAATTTGAGGCCATTACCCCATATCCTATCACTGCAAGCCCTTGTAAAATGTCCCTCCCCAGCTTTCTTGTAGACCCCCTTCAGATACTGGAAGGCTGCAAAAAGGTCTCCCTGGAGCCTTCTCTTCTCCAGGCAGAACAATCTCAACTCTCGCAGTCTGTCCTCACAGCAGAGCTGCTCCAGCCCTCAGACCATCTTCATGGCCCTCCTCTGGTCCCACTCCAACAGGTCCATGTCCCTCCTGTGCTGGGGGCTCCAGAGCTGGACACCCTTCTCCAAGGTGGGGTCTCATGTGCCAAACACTCAGAGCTGCACACACAGAGGGTTTCACCTGCGTGCCCTGTGCATGGTGCATTTAGGTGTGTATGGACATACTACCACCAGCAGAGCTGGATTAGCTCTTGTCTAACAGAGACTCTTTGAAACAACTGGGTAGATCTGCAAGGAAAAAGCAGCTATGGCAAGATCTGAGGATAACAAAACCCCTCACCAGAGGCATTAGCCCAAAGCTCTGCTGATCAGAGGTGTCATCGCTGCCTGGTGACCTCTGGGGAAACAGATCTTGGGACCACCAGCCACTGCAGATGAACCCAGACTGAGTTCCCCCCACAGCTGAGGAACTTTCCCATAAAAATAAACCTCCTTCTACAGCCAGAAGTCCTGCAGAACATGAATGGCTCTCCCCTCCAGTTCAGACCATTATAGCACAAAAGAACATCTTGATTGCATCCCATGGTTGACGTTTCATCCTCTTCCAGTTCCCACCTCAACTCAGCAAGGTAACTTGGCAGGTGAAGAGCAGCTCTTCACTCAATGGCAGTGGAGCTCTGCTTCTGCTTGACAATGGGGCTGGGAGAGCTGCAAGTGATGCTCTCATCTGGTATTTGTCCCTAGCACTCCACCCTTGGCTTCATCTCTTCAGAAGGACGTTTCCTGCAGTAGGGACTTTGCAGCAGTTTCTTACACATCTTACACAACAGGAGCCAAGCTGCCTGTGACCCCAACCTGGACCATATCTCCAAACTTCATTGCTCATCCTGAGCTTTTGCAAAGTTCTCCCTTCCAGAGTGCAGCAGGACAGGCTGGGCAGGGAGAGAGGAAATACCATTAATTTTCTCTTGCTCTAGATCTCCTCTTTGAAGCTGCTGAGTGACACAGCCTCAGGGCAGCTAACAGCCACAGCGAGATGGACTCTGGGGTCTTAATCCCACAGAAAATGCATCTCTCAAGTTCTTTTTATATCTTCCCAACCTTCCCAAATCCCTGCTTAATACCAAGCTTCAGAGAGCTTTCTTCTTCACATTTCCCCCGATTTCTCCATCCTCCCTCTGGGCTCTGGGAGGAGCAAACACCAGCACAGCCCCCTGAGGACCCAGCAGCCTCAGAGCAGGGCAGGGATTCTGAGATGCTGCAGCAGGGCAGCACATCCATAGCCAGCAGTGTCTGATGCTGTTGGTTCCAGATGAGGAGGGGCTATAGCAAAGGGAAGGGGTTTGCCAGGGTTAGAGGAGGAAACTGTAGCAGGACTCGACTTCATGTCACCTGCAACCACATCTGCTGGGACCTCATGGAAGGCAGCGAGTTGTTCTTCAGTGCTCTCCAGCTCCTTGGGTTTTTAGCCTATTTTCTAAGGTGTGTACAGACTGGCACATCTTAATGAGGAGCATTTAGAGACTTCTTGCACCCTTTACCCCCTCCCCAGGAGCACAGCTCAGTCAGGGAGCACTGGGATTAAGCCAAGCAGGCACTGGAACTGAGATGTCTTCTGTTTTCTCCTCCTGCATGGAAAGCAGCTATGTTGAAATGCAGCCAGCTTCCCCTCCCCATCAGTGGGAGTCCTTGCCATGGCACACTGGAGACCTTGCTGTGGCACACTGGAGACCTTGCCATGGCACACTGGAGTCCTTGCCATGCCATGCTGACACTGCCTACTGGAGGAGCAGTGGGTGGCCAAGGTGAGGGCACACTTTGGATGGGCAGGATGAGTAGGCTGCCATGGGGATGGTGGGAGCAGAGGATGACATCCCTATCTTCAAGCTGCCCTGCTCTGTGGATCCTGAGCTTCGTGCCCAGTGTGAGTCTTGGAAGAGGAGGAGAAGCTCTCCATCACACAGCCCAGCTGCCACCACCAGCCAGGACCTCCAGGCTCTCAGCAGAAGCAGGGGATGAAGGGGACACCTGAGTCTCAGTGTGGTTCCTCACACACAAGGCTCCCTGGGCTTTGGGAAGTGCCTTTTTTTTTAACAGAGCACCCAGAAAAAGCTTTGTGTTTTCAACAGCTCTCATCAAGCTGTTGCTCAGGAAAGTGTCCTAAGCTCCAGGTACTGCCTCTCACCCTGAGGTTTAATGGGTGGCTGTAATGTGTGGAGCCCCAAACACTTCTACAGCATCTCTCACAGATGTTAGCCCTCCATATTTATGTTTTCTGGCAGCAATTAGTGCTTAATTATTATATAAGCACTGTCTTAATAAATAGAAATGCCTTATCTGAGGCACTTCATTTCACAGATGAACCTTCCCTCCCATAAATCCTGGAGCACACTGAAAGGTCAGAAGGTCTTAAAGCTGGGATGAGAAATGAGGCTAACATCCCTGTTTAGAGGGAAAGGGAACATCTCAGGATCTTCTCAGAGCAGCACAGCACCCCCAGGTTCCAGTTTATGAGAGTGTTTGGAGCCTATCCAACAACTGTCCAGTCAGAATTCACACAGCATAGAGGGAAAATGTGTCATTGTCAACATGGTGAAAAGATTTTGGGAAGAAAAATGACAAGATAATTCAAACAGTTCCTTCCAGAGAGAATTCTTCCCTCACCCCAAATCCAGGACAGAGTCTGACACAGGGCCCATGAATAAGACATCAGAGGTACTGCAACACTTGCCTGGGCTTCACCAACATGCATTAACCAGAGCTTGTGGCTCCATGTCATCTCCTTTCAACCCAATTAACTTCCCTTCTTTTTTCTCCCTCCTGACTACTCAATTAAAAGTGTGACCAAAAGTTAATTACTCTAATTCAATTTAGCTGCTAATTCCTGTGGGGGACTAGAGGAGAGTGTGGGTGAGGGGCTGGAGGAGGGAGCAAAGGCAGAAAAGCTGTGGTGGAGATTCCTGAAGAATCAGGAGGTCCTGTGAGTTCAAGTTCTGCTTCCAAGATGACCAGCCCAGCTTGCTGCTGCCTGGTGCCCAGAGCCTGGGGAGCTGGGCTGGGCTGCCAGGGGAAAGTGTGATGCCCAGTGGTGCTCCCATGGGAGGAGCAGCAAGGTCTGTCTACAAACAAGAGAAGAAAAGCAGGATAAGGATGGTGGAGGGTTGGATGGACAGAGGCACAGCCCTGCAGAGGGGCTGGCAGAGGGCTGTGCATGGCCGTGGCTGGGCAGAGGAACAGATGGAGAAACTGGGAGTAAAAGGTGAAGCTCAATTCTGACTTCCCTGGCGAGCTGTTCAAACGTAGCCTGCTAATTAATTTCCTTCTCCCAGCATCTTGGCAGGGTGGCTGGCTAATTAGAGACCCCTCTCCCGTGCTGGGAAGCTGTCCTGACCTGGGCATTGGGGGTCACAGCCCTCAGAGGGGGGACGTGTGGCAGCCACGGGTACCAGCCAGACTGGAAGGTGCTGGCTGGGAAGGAACCACCCAGCTCTGCCACCAGAGCTCCCCTGGAGAGCCAAACCCCTGCAGTGCAAGCCAGGGGCACCTCCTGGCAGCAGAGCTGGGCCAGCTTAAGGCAGAGGTGGAAACTGGGCCACCAAGCTCTGTTAAAGTTACTCTTCACTCCCATTTGGTCTTGAAAACAAACACAAAAACGTGGCATGGGCAAACTCACCCTCCTCTCTCCTCAGCCCTGGCCACGACCATCAGTAAATAGACTGAGCAACGTTCCCATCTAACTCTGACCTGCAAGAACCCCTCCACAATGAGAGTTTCCCCTGCTGGGAGCTGCCCATCTCTTCCTCTTCATTAATCTATGGCAGGGATTTTCACTTGCACCCCCTGGTCACCACCATGCCTTGATAGATCTCTGTCAGGCTCTTTATCACAAAAAGGCTGTTGAAATTCAAAAGAAGGAGTGTGTGTCTATACACTCCCTCCTTCCCTTTTATCCACTGGTCTCTTAACTCCTCCAAAGGATTTAAGTGGGCTGGAGAAAGACAATTTTCTTCAGCAGAAACCACGCTGTCTGTCCCTTATCCTATAGAAAAGCCTAAATATAGACCCTGAAAGTCCCCTCAGCTGGGGACGTGGATGCAGCCAGCCTGCTTTGAAGCTGTCTGAGACTTGCACAGCTCCCAGATGAAGGGCTAGTTGGCTCTGTCAAAGGAAGAGACAAGACTTACAAATATTTCTGGAGACACCAGGCAAGGTGTCGGTAGCCCACAGATTCTCCTTTTCCTCCTATTTTTCTTAGCCTTTCTTCAGGCTCCTCAGCTCCTTGTCTCTCCCAGCTTGTGCTGAGGAGGAGTGAGGCAGTTCTGCAGAGCACCTGGGAAAGAAAAGGGCCTGATGTCAAGAGGGAAGCAAGTAAAATCTGGCAGTGAGGGCCCTTAGCCAGACCCTGCTGGGGCTGGGGACATGGGTGAGGCTGTGCTGGCACCTGGAGGTCCCAAGACCAGGTTTTTGCCCAGCTGAGGCCACTTCAAACTGCAGAGAGAACAAAGCACCGACCCAGGGCTGACAAGTGCTGCTCTGCAGGGTGCTTTGGGGAGCATCAGACCCCCTCTGGGCTGACCCATGGCTCTGCATCACCCGCTTGTCTCGTGGCCCCCCAGCACCCCCCTGGAGGAGTCTGGGCCCTTTGCTAATTCAGGTCATAGAATCATAGACTGGCTGAG
>NW_008598542.1:0-1362 GCF_000691845.1 Merops nubicus
TTTGACTGGCCAAATTGGACTATTCCATATTGTGGTAGTTGGTTTTATTATATTTTAGTAATTTCAATGTGGTTTGCTCAGACTTCCTACTAAATTGAAAATAATGTAAAGTGCAGACAGTCAGTTGTTAGAATAAATAAGGTGAGCACAAGTTATATGGACAAGTAAGGGCTGAAAACAACTTCTCTTCCCTGAAGCAGAGAATACAAGAATCCCAACAATAATAAAGGTATTTTATTCTTGCAGTACCCTTCACCACTGTGAATTTTAGAAAACTCTTGTCCACATCAACACTTGAATAATGAGAAGTTTTACAGACAGATCCTGGTATTTTAAAAGCATATGTGTTTCACAAATGCTTATGTCAAAGTTTGTACAGTACACAAACACAATGCAATATGACAAGAGAGGTAGACAGAAGAACTAGTGGCTGTGAGTGACAGGGAAAGTCAGTTTAATGTATAAACTAACAGCATGGACTAGAACACAGGTATATCTAATTCCAAATGTGTCCCAACTTGTAGATAGAGAACCTTGCTCATACCAAATAAATCTTTAGACTCACTGATACAGTGTTTGTGAGAAACGGGTGTTTCTTCCCCACTTTTTTTTTTTTCATTCCTGGCTTTTGTAGACTCCGATCCCCAGCCTCGCCGTTGGAGCTTGGGATTCTCGTGGAGGTTCGCCTCAAGGTTTCAGTTCCTGATGGTAGATTTAATGATAAAGGAAAGTTATATCAAGCACAGCTCTTCCGGGGTTCGTTCTCTTCTCTCCGGGGGACAAGCTCTGCGGCAGACCATCCCGCCAGGACGCAGCCCTAGGTAAGCTCAAGCCCATGTGCTCACTCGCCTGGCTGAAGAACGTGGTAACGGGGGGACCGTACGCCCACGCCCCCCCCCTCGGCACCGCTGCTTAGCAGCGGCTGAACCCAGGCAGGCTGGCGACTCAATCAGCCAAGATGTGCCGTGCCACCCTGGTCTGAACTGGTGGTACCGCGTGAGCCTGTGCCAGGCCAAGCTGAGCCAAACCAACCCGGGGTATGCAGCTACCGCACCGCTGTGCCACCTCCCTTTCCCCCCCGGAGCTAGAGCTGGAAACCTGTGTTACCAGCTGCTGTGGCACGCCGCAGAGCCACATCTACGACTCACCGCTCAGCAAGCCTGGATGGGCAGCTGCAGCCTCTGGTGCCTGCACCGTGCCCGGGCTGTGTGCATGTCCCAGGGTGCCGCCCTTTTGGAACCATTACTTCCTGGACATCAACTCCCAGGAGGCAATGGGTCAGGGATTTCTAGCTAGCAACATCTTGAGTGCCGGACTGTACTGAACTAAAATTCTCAGCATCCCCAAGGGACATTTGGCTAA
>NW_008598543.1:0-1420 GCF_000691845.1 Merops nubicus
ACCACTGCCCATTAACCCAAGGCATGAGGCCCGGGCTGGGCTTCCTTCCTCTCGCTGGCTCAGAGCTGCTCACTGTGGGGCAGCCATGAGATCACAGAGAGTGAGGAGAAGCAGCAGCTCTGGGGCAGCACAGGTGGAGACCACAGAGCAACCGTCTGCACAGCTCCCAGAGCAGACATGTCCCCAGTGCAGTATGGGGACCAGCTCTGGGCTTGGTGATATCCCAGCCTCTGCCACAAGCTTTCCGCATGGTACAGGGTACAGGGATGAAGGCGAGAATGCAGGGGTAAGGATGAAGATGCATCAGAGGCTTTTGATTGTAAGCTGAACTCCAAGGCACATCAGCCAGTCGGGCTTGGACAGTACAGGCTCTAGTCTGTGCACTCTCCAGGAGCTGAGCAGGGCTGAGAGCATCTCCAGAGCCCAGCGGTGAAAGAGGTAAAGGAGCAGAGGGTAAGGAGGGCTGAGGAAGGGTGAGCACTGTGAGAGGAAGAGGACGGTGAACAGACCCTGACATTTTCATGTAGCACTGTGTCCTCGCTGCACCAAAGCCCCTGATGCATCCAACAGTTTCTTCCCTGGCATCCCCGCAGCATGCAGGCAGCAGGTTACTTCAAGCCTTTTGTGCTTCTTTCTGTCCACATCTCTTCTCCTGAGGGTGCTGAGGGGCACCCACATTAGGAGCTGCACCTCATAGATTAGGGAACTTGTGATTTAGAAACTTTGTGAGTTGCTCAAGAGAGGCGTTAATGTGTTCATGTATGTGGTCCATACAAAGGGGATTGGCCCATTGTTTGATGAGCTTGTTTATTTTCTTTCCTAAGGAGCTAATAAAATACAGTTAGATGGACAGATGGTGTTGCCTTGTGCATTTGAGTATCTGAAAGAAGCTTTATCTTTCTATGGACTCCAGCTGATCGGGTGACAGCCAGTTAGAGGGAAATAGATGGGTATGTACGTGTCTACAGCCAGGACCCCTCCAGTATCTGGACTTAGCCACCTCATCTGCTTAGTAGCTGTCCCTGGAGCTCTGTGTCTCTCCCCTGGTCCCTCCAGTATCCAGCTTGGACTTTGGACCACCACAGGCTCTCCAGCTCGTGACCATTGTCCCCTCTGTGGTTACTGACACCCAAGCCAACCCCATGTGTACACCCAGAAGATGGAGTTTACTGGAAACGTGTGTCAGACAGGGGTGCAGAGGTGCAGGATGCAGCCAGGAGAGCACACTGGCTTGCCAGCATGCAGCCTTCACTCCAAGCTCCATCTGCCATGGGGCATCCTGCTGCTCCACACCAGGGCTGCTGCCTGGGGCCATGCGGCACATGGCCCCTGTGGATGCCCCAAATGGGTACCTGGGCAAGATGGCAACTGCTGAGGCCTGGAGCTGTGGTCAGGAAGCCAGATGACCCAGCTGCTGTCC
>NW_008598544.1:0-226 GCF_000691845.1 Merops nubicus
CGTCTGCACGCGACGCTTGATTTACTGAGAAGAGCTGGCAGTTAAACCTGACAAATTGAAGGCGGTTTTAAGTGGTTCAGGTTAATTAATAGTCAGGGAAGTATCAATTTTTTTAAGGGATGCTCTTGGCTCGCAGGCAGAACCGGAGCTTGACTTTCCCTTTGGAAAGGAGCAGCGCCTGCGCGGGTGCCCCCGGGGCAGGGGGACGGAGGTTGCGGCGGGGCTG
>NW_008598544.1:456-1823 GCF_000691845.1 Merops nubicus
TGTGCCGTGGCAGCAGTGCCCATAACCAGGGCACTTTGGCCGTGCCCACCCTTAGTGGCACAGCCAGGTGACCGTGGCCTGCTTGCCGTGGGGAGGGTGCGTGGGGAGCACGGGAGACCTGCGGGTGAGGATCAGCATTAAAAGGGCCCCATCCTGGGCCTGGAGCTGACGTGGATGAGCTGGAGCAGCTTCCACTCCCCTCTGTCCATGCGCACGCGACCCAGATGCTCACATCTGCTGGCATCTGCCACGCTGGGGCCCAGCGGATGCCACCCGGGGTCCAGATTTAAAAACGTCGTAACGAAAGGAGCTTAAACTTCCCTGTAAGGAGGAGAGGTGGAAAGGCAGCAGTGACCAGACTGGTGCCTGCAGCTCAGAAAGCTCCAGAGCTGCGTAGGATCCAGACTCGGTGGCCAAGGGACCCAAGAGGTGGCTGCGGTGGCCTCGGGGCACCGATGCCACGGGGTGCAGCAGGGGTGGCACCTCGGGGCCATCTCCTGGAGCAGCACGACCCCTTCACCAGGCCACCATCTCCATCTTCCTCAGCACAGAGTAGGATGAGGATGGACGTGGTGGTTTTTCAGCAGCCCTAATGCTTGGGAATATGAGGGATTAAGGTTAGTGACCATTTTTTAACTCAATAAAGGGGAAGACAAGCTGGAGTCTGCAGTCCAGAGATATAATTAGTTCGCAGCAGTGGTGCTTTCTTGATTTAGCTTCAGAGAGCAGAACAAGACAAGGATGTTATACCCAATTAGCAATAACATACAGTCTGAGCCTCGCTAGGTGAGATAACAAGCCATTTTTATAGCTCTTCTTTACAGACTTTTTTTTTGGAAAGGGGGAGAAGGAGGAGAGGGACCGAGTCTTTATTTCTTTTCATCGGGGAGCAATTATTAGCGAGCTCAGAAAGCCCAAAGCTGAGGGATGCGTTGGCCAACGCAGATCATAAAAAGAAGGAAGAGCTGAAACAGCCTGGAGCTGGGCTCAGGCTGTCTGTCTGTCTGTCCCTCCAACCCAGCAGGTTGCACAGGGAGGCTGAGCAGGTGCCGACCAGCTCCCAGCAAGGACAAGGGCAAGGGCCACCCACGCACCATGGACCTGTCCCCATCTGCTGCTGCAAGGGTTTATGGCACGTGGACTGGCAGCTTTGCTCCCTGCCCAGAGGGGCCCTGAGCCTTGTGCCTTGCGGGCACACCGGTCCCCAGCCGTGTCCCCAACGGGGTGACCCCGGCCATGTCCCCGAGGGTGTGACCCCCATCGTGTCCCCAGGGGGGTGACCCCGGCCCTGTCCCCGGGGGGGTGACCCCCATCGTGTCCCCGGGGGGGTGACCCCGGCCATGTCCCCGGGGGTGTAACCCCCATCG
>NW_008598544.1:1977-2306 GCF_000691845.1 Merops nubicus
TGATTTTTCCTCCCGTGTAAACCTGCCAGCTCAGGGCTGTGGGGGGTTTCGTGCATGTCTGGCTCTGCCTCCCCCCACGGTCTGAACACCCCTTGCTGCCCACCCACCCTCTCTGTGCAGCAGTGAAACTCAAGGGCATCCGAAGATCCAGCCTTGTAAAAAGTCTTGAAGACTCAGGCTTCATTAATCAGCTTTTCATAACGAGCTCTGCTGTTTCTGTGGGGTGTTTCCAGGCTGCTCTCCCCTCTCCTCCCTCCCTGGGCCAGCCCCTCCTTCAGCACCCGCTGAGGACGTGGCAGTGGGAGCTGCCGGGGGACCAGCTTCATTTG
>NW_008598544.1:2412-3291 GCF_000691845.1 Merops nubicus
AGGCGAGCCAGGGGCTGGGGCAGAAGGCTGCTGTCCCCTCCTGTCCTTCCTGTCCCTTTGCCAAGGGGTTTTTCAGGTTGATGAGCAGCGTTGTCCCCTCGGTGGGGGTGTCTCTGGCCACGTGGCTCCACTCGAGGGTGTCCCCAGCCCACCCTGGGCGTCATCTCCCCTCGCACACGCAGGGCTGGCGGGGACAGGGTTGGGGACAGGGTTGGGGGCAGGGCTGGGGAGAAAAAAAACGCCGCTCTCCAGACTATTAACGCCCCGCAATGATCATCAGCTCTCGTCGTAATCATTAAGACTATTAGAAAGAAATGTTGGCTCGCAGCTCATGTCAGACTTTCCGTTCTGCTTTGCAAACGCTTGCAATTACTGCCAATCAGCCGGGGGAGGCAGCCAGCTCCCGGGCCTGGCTGCTCCCCACACAGCCAGCTCTTCCCAGCCCCGCTCCTGCATCTTCACACAATCCCCAGAAACATCTGAGGGAAACTCCTCGTCCTTCGCCAGCCCTGGGTATTGTTCTCTGTTCCTTTTAATTCCTCGGCCGCAGGATCGGGGAGGGAAAGCAGGGCTTTGTAAAATATATAGATAAACCTCCAGAGGTGCCTTGTTTTCCCCCTTTTGGCTCAATGAGAAAAGCTTGTTTAATTTTAATTTGGGTTTTTCTTCTCCCCCCCTGCCTCCCCGTGCTGTTTTTTCCCCCATGGGGACACAGCCTGGTTCCTTTCTCCCAGGGAATGCCAAAAGCAGGGTGAGCTCTGGAGAAGGGGGGGAAGAGCAGGAATTACTTGACCGGATGGTGGTATAATCCTTGTTACAAAAGTACACATCAATTATAAGAATTCCTACAGTAATCTTCAAAATCTATCTTTTCTGCTG
>NW_008598544.1:3322-4216 GCF_000691845.1 Merops nubicus
CCATTCATTTCCATCTCTCCGGGTGAGAAGGGTTTAAATCTCCAGAGCTTTGTATTACAAAATAGACTTAGGGTGATGGACTCTCGTTAAATATTAAAAGAAAGAAGTTGATTTTTTCCCCCCCTCCCCAGACTGGTGGCACAGACAAAGTGCAGTGTGAGGAGGTGAGGGCCGGGGGGCAGGCTGTGAATCACTTCCCCATCTGTCAGGGGGGTGACGTGGGGCTGCGTTCAGTGGGTGCCTCAGCACCCCAAACCTCCCCTCGCCCGGGGACCCCAGCCAGCACCACAGAGGGAGGGAGAGAGGGAGGTTTCCCCAGGCCACCCTGGCAAGCCCCCGAGCCTGCGCCAGACCTGGCTGCAGGCACAGGCAGGGCTTTTGTCTGGCAGCGGGGCGAGGGACGGGCACAGAGCCCCTTTGTGTGCAGCTGCACCCCGGGGAGAGCGGGGGCAGCGGCGACGGGGCAGGGTGCGGGGCTGGGGAGCGCTGGTGGGCGTGGGGACTGGGAGCCAGGGGTAGGGAACGGCACGTAGGGATGGGGGATTGGTGTTCAGGGGTGGGGAGCAGGGTGTAGGGATGGGGATTTGGTATCCAGGGTTGAGGAGCAGGATCCAGGGATGGGGATTTGGTATCCAGGGATGAGGAGCAGGATCCAGGGATGGGGAGTTGGGATCTATGGATGGGGCGGTAGTATCCAGGGATAGGGAGTTAGGGATGGGGAGCAGGATGTAGGGATGGGGATTTGGTATCCAAAGTTGAGGAGCAGGATCCAGGGATGGGGATTTGGTATCCAGGGATGAGGAGCAGGATCCAGGGATGGGGAGTTGGGATCTATGGATGGGGCGGTAGTATCCAGGGATAGGGAGTTAGGGATGGGGAGCAGGATGTAGGGAT
>NW_008598545.1:0-4953 GCF_000691845.1 Merops nubicus
AAAGGATTCTATGATTGTATGATCCTATGTTCCTTTGCTGTGAAAAGAAATGCTGTTGTGAATTGGTGGCTTTTATGCAATTTTGGCAAGATTAGGGAACATCATAACAAGTACAAGCAGATTTAGCATTCTTCACTTTTTTTCCCTTTCAAACATCAATTATTTAGCTAGGTTTTAGCAAAGCTACTCTGTGATTAAACAACACCATTAAAATCTGATACCCAAAGCCTGGGTTGAAATTCAGGGTTAACAAGGGATCAGCCAAACTAAGCCAAACATTCAAGTTCAGATTCCAAGTAAGCAGTTAACTAGGTCACCGCAGATCCACATTCTCCAAGGCTCTACTCCATATGTCTCAGTGCTGCAAGCAGAGAACTGTAGACAGAAGTGACCATTAAAGATAGCACACCCTGTCCTTGCAGACCTGAGGTGCACGCGCATGAAAGGCCTTATGGTCTCAACTTCCATTGATTTCACACTGTGTTCCACACACTAAAAGAGGATTAAAAAAAGAGAATGAAACAACAACAGATGATTTTAAATACAGAGAGGCAAAATACTCTAGAGTTGCCATCAAGGGTCAATGACCTATATAGACTGACACTAAATACTTATGTCTGGAGAGCAACTAGCTGTAGTCTTGGGAAGTTAACTTCGTTGATAAATGTTCAAGTGAAGAAAGAAATATGCTACAAAAGCATGAGTAACTACACAGAGTTCTATGCAGAAATATTTTATCCATGCCATGGAGGAAGGGATGCTCAAATTTCCCTCTTCTGATCCATTCCACCTCACAAACATGAGACAGATGTTCAGTCTTCATGTTTGCTTTCTTCTATCCCCCTCCCCAAAGCAACATTTAGTTTTAGTTAAGTTTAGTTTAGTTTTAATTTGTTTTGTATCAGGAATGCTTTGTACGCTGAGCTGTCACTTTGTTGTGAATGGAAAGAGCAAGCAATATTCCTTATGAGGATTTATGAGTGCCAAGGAATGCAGACAGACATGGAATACAAAGTGTCTGCATCTGCCATTACCACAGTTCAAGATAGCAGTCCACATTTCTTAAGAGTGCCAAATACGTAAAATATATTTAAAATATTAAAACAAAAATATAAGAAAGCTGAACTTTCATCTGCCTTATAAAGTGATGTCAAGAGAGCTATGGAGAATAGCCCTTATTATGCTGATGTCTCCTGTGATTTTACCGGATGGAAACAAACAGACATCTCTTACTTAGACTGGTCTGTTTGAGAAGTAACTTCTTTGGCTGATGGCAGCTTCATTCCAAAAGATGGCTGGAGTTTCCCATGATTAACTAGAGATTTCATCATTTGGATCTTTCAGTGTCTTGCTTGTTTTTCCAGCTGAGAAAGGAAACTTCCAGAAAAGTTTTCAGTTATGATTTGTTTCTGGGGAAAGCTCAAATCCTTCTTCAAAAGTCATGTCATGCTGCCATCATGTTCACTGAAGCATTCAGTGCATTATGCAAAGCTGCTCATAGATGTCTATTCCAGCCTTTCAGTAGTTTAGCTTAAGGAGGAAAACTCCCCACAATCAATCTCTGAGAAATACTTTAAGGTAGTGACTGGAATGAAATACAAGGACACAAGTCTACTTTATAAAATGGAGCTTTTTTTTTCTTAAAAAAACAAAAAGCCAAAAAAAACCCCACCACAGACAACCACACACTACGCATTTTGTACTATCTTGTCGACCTGGTATGACCAGGGTTATCGATGCACTTATTTTGTAATGAAAGAGAAAGTGCGTACCTAACATGGCCCCGACAGCTTTCTGATCATACATTTGATTGTTCTCAATAGTTTATCAGCAACACACTTTTGTCTTCTCAATCTCTTTCCTAAAATTCTAATCATAAGCAGCAAGTATGCAAGGTCACTCTTCATATTTCTTAGACTCCTTCCCTAACATCCACTATTAGATACTCTTGGAGGCAAAAAAGAAATCAAACAGGCTAAGCAGACCTTTGGCCTGATCTGATAGTAGCTATGTTTTGTTCTTATGCATGCCCTCCCTTTTAGTCCTTTGAACACAGGATTATTTTCTTCCCATTTAGATTTCTGGAGAAACTAGTTCCAGAATATACCCCTCCAAACCACTAGGACACAACCTCTCTGATGAAAATAAATGCTACTTATGTGGATAGTGTGTCCTTCAATCACTGTGCAATCACTCTTGATAATGACCAGGAAAACCCAACACTTTAAAAAAAAAAAATAAAATCTGGGACTTGACTGCTCTTAGTATTCAGCTGTGGCTATTCTTTGTCAAGTATTATTTACTACAAGTTCTTGACAGCGACCAGACAATCCAGATAGGACCAGTTTCTTCCCTGCACTGTATGTGGACAACATAGATTTATCAATGAACATTTAGGCCTTTGGAACTTCCATCAGAAGGCCCTCCTTGGCCACCATTAACAATCTGGCTTGCCCTGAGATAAAGCAAACACACACTGAGCACTCCATGAGAAACATCTTTTTCCCTGATTACTGAAGACAAATGAGATGCTAGTCAGACATTTTGTTGTCATATGACATACTCCATTTAAATCCCGTCATTCACTCAGAAGTGTGCAAGACTGCTTAGTTATGAAGCACAAGAAAAAAGTACTGGCTCAGAACATACCATATGGTTTCAAATCTATCAGTGAGAGTTAATTTATAAAGAAAGCTGGTAGAACAAAGCAGATGATCCTGAGACTGCTGATGAGATGCCTCTTTTCTCTTTTCCTCGCCCATACCATCTCACAATCACATCAGTAAGAGAACACACATCCTAAAATTGTTGTTTACACAAACCACATGCCCCAAGAGTGGAATTCTAGAAGGATTTGTAGCACAGAAAGTTGGTTTACAGTTGTAGATAATCACTAATTGTACATTTATAAATTATTATACTGTAGTTACTACAGACATCAATTGCTTTTAAAGATGACAACCAAAGTAATTTCTCCTTAAAGGGAACAATGCTTCTTTTAGAAAAAAAAAACTAAGTCTTCATTACCAAGCTTTTTCCCCTTTTCCAAACCACTACTTGTGCTCTTTCTAGATGACTTGTGAATACATACCGCATGGCTCTCAGTGCAGCTTTGTAGGCCAATTCAGCATCATGAGGTAGGAGAGAGGTGAAAAGATATTTGGCAAATGTGTGCATTGGAACACTCTCTTGATGGATGATTTCACCTAAACCACTATATGGTCCAGCTGTGGGAAAGAGAAAGAGAATATCAGTCCTTACAGGCTGTTAAAATTCAACTTCTAGACCTTTAAAAACATTCACTATATCTTCAGTTAGAATTGGTATTCAGAGATATTTTGTTGTAGAAAAGGTAAAGTTACATTGATATTTTTGTGAAATATATTACAAGTATATTAAATACCATATATACTTTGAGAAAACAAGACAGACTGTGAATTGTATAATATTAAGCACACTAGCAGTGCATATACAGATGACAGAAAGGTCCCAGAGCTCCATGGGCCTCATTCAGCAAGTCTATGGTATGCAAAAGTAGAAGCTGATAATCCTCGCTTTGCATCTGCTTAATTATATTGTGCACATAGAATCATAGAATAGTTCTGGTGGGAAGAGACCTTCAAGATCATAGAGTCCAACTGTTAACCCAGCACTGCCAGTTCACCACTAATCCATGTCCCGAAGCACCACATCTACACGTCTTTTAAATACCTCCAGGGATGGTGACTCCACCACGTCCCTGAGCAGCCTGTTCCAGTGCTTGACAACCCTTTCTGTGAAGAAAGAGCAATAAGGTCTGCCCTCAGTCTCCTTTTCTCCTAGCTAAACAACTCCAGTTCCCTCAGCCAGTCCTTGTAAGACTTGTTCTCTAGACCCTTCACCAGCTTTGTTGCCCTTCTCTGGAAACACTCCAGCACCTCAATGTCCTTCTTGGAGTGAGTGGCCCAAAACTGAACATGGTATTTAAAGTGTGGCCTTACCAGTGTACCAGAGTATAGAGGGACAATCACTTCTCTAGTCCTGCTGACCTCACTATTTCTGATACAAGCCAGGATTCCCTTGGCCTTCTTGGCCACCTGGGCGCACTGCTGGCTCATATTCAGACAGCTGTCGACCAGAAACCCCAGGTCCTTTTCCACCAGGCAGCTTTCCAGCCACTCATTCCCAAACCTGTCGTGTTGTGTGGGGTTGTTGTGACCCAAGTGCAGGACCTGGTGCTTGAGCCCTTGATTCCCTCATCCAGGTCATTGATAAAGATATTAAACAGAACAGGCCCAAATATTGAGGCTTGGGGAACACCACGTGTGACCGGCCATCAACTGGATTGAACTCCATTCACCACCACTCCTGGGGACCAGCAATCCAGCCAAATTTTATCCAGCAACGTGTATGGTTTCTCCAGGAGAATGCTTTGGGAAACATTGTGAAAATCTTTCTTAAACTCCAGATGAACAACACCCACAATCTTTCCTTCATCCACTAAAGGGGGTCACCTTGTCCTAGGAGATCAGGTTAGTCAAGCAGGACCTGCCTTTCATAAACCCATGATGACTGGGCCCAATCACCTGCTTGTCCTGTATGTGCCCTATGATGGCACTCAAGATGATCTGCTCCATAATCTTCCCTGGCACCAAGATCAGACTAACAGGCCTGTAGTCCCCCGGATCCTCCTTCTGGCCCTTCTTGTAGATGGGTATCACATTTGCTAACCTCCAGTCAACTGGGATCTCCCCAGTTAGCCAGGACTGATGATAAAGGCATCTCCCCGCCTCCAAAGAACAGCAATGGAGAATTAGTAAGAACGGATGAGGAGAAGACCGAGGTCCCGAACAAGTTTTTTGTCTCAGTCTTCAAGGGCAACTTCACTCCTTGCAGCTCTCAAGTGGATGGCCTGAGAGACAGGGACCAGCAGGACAAAGTCCCTCACACAGTCAACGAGAACAAGGTTCTTGA
>NW_008598546.1:0-913 GCF_000691845.1 Merops nubicus
CATGGAAAATATTTATTTGCTTGCCATAATTTCAGCATTATGTTGACTTACCCCCACTTCTCTCTTCACCTCTCCACCTAAGGAGAACATGCAAAGTACAAACAAAAGCATTTTTACATTTGATAGCTTGCTCAGCTAAGTACAGCAGACTTCATGAGGGCTAGGCAAGGCACAGACAGCAGGCAAAATCCATGAGGATGACTTAGGCTGACAAGGAGTGAATCACAGGTGGAAGGGACCTCTGGAGATCATCTAGTCCAACCCTCCAGCTAAAGCAGGTTCACCTAGAGTGGGTTGCACAGGAATGCATCCAGGTGGATTTTGAATATTTCTGGAGAAGGAGACTCCACAGCCTCTCTGGGCAGCCTGTTCTCGGGCTCTGTCATACTCAGAGGAAAGAAGTTTTTCCTCATATTCAAATGGAACTCCCTGTGTCCCAGTTGGTGCCCATTGCCTCTTGTCCGCTCTGTCATACTCAGAGGAAAGAAGTTTTTCCTCATATTCAAATGGAACTCCCTGTGTCCCAGTTGGTGCCCATTGCCTCTTGTCCTGTCAAGGGGCACCACTGAAAAGAGACTGGCCCCATCGTCTTGACATCCGGCCTCTAGATACTGATAAGCACTGATCAGGTCCCTTCTCAGTATTCCCTTCTCCAGGCTAAACAGCCCATGGGCTCTCAGCTTTTCCCTGTCAGGGAGATGCTGCTGTCCCCTCTGCATTTTCATAGCCCTCCACTGGACTCTCTTCAATAATTCCTTGTCTCTCTTGAACTGGGGAGCCCAGAACTGGACACACTACTTCACATATGGCCTCACTAGGGCAGAGTAGAGGGTGAGGAGAACTTCCCTCAGTCTTCTGGCCACACTGTTTTTAATGCCTCCCAGGATAACATTGCCCTTCTTGGCCACAAGGG
>NW_008598547.1:0-12056 GCF_000691845.1 Merops nubicus
CAGGGATGGGCTCAACGTAAGTCGGCCGCGCCCCCGCGGGTTTGTGCTCATGGATTTCTCCGTTCTGGGGTCTGTCACACGCAGCATTTCCGTTTATGGAACGACAGCTGTAGAACTAGAATGGGATTGCTCCACTGTGAACGCATGGCTTACAAGCTGGCTTCTAACTTGGTTAACATAGCCAGTCATTTTAGTCTAGCCTGCTCAAAAAATGTATAGTAGTGATTTTATTCATACTTTGAATTTGTACCAGAAAAAAAATCATTAATCAAAGTAATGTTTTTAATATTAAGTGACACCTTTAAGTATTTCAGATCTATTTAAACATTTTTTCTTCCTATTTAATACTTCTGTAGTTAAATAGATAGTGTCCTGAGCTCATCACTATGGAGATGAAGTCTAGCAGCCATTACAACCAGTAAAAAGATATAAGTTGACTTAGACAAATTAGTGTTGGGAACTCGAATATAAAAAAGTCTCTTTAAGCATACATTCATTATACATTGTACAAACCTGTGTCCTTTCTACAGCCTATCAACTACAGTAATGATTAATAATAGCTTCAGTATTACTAGTGTACAGATGTGGTTGAAAAATAAATATTTACATTGCTTGTTTTTGGGTTTTGTTCAGAAGCCTGAAAGTACAGAACAGAGACAAAATGGCCTTAAAATGGTGGACCAAGCAATATGGTCCAAAAAGATGTCAAATGGTGCAAGGCGTATACCAGTGTCACCTGATCAGGTAACTCATTCTTAAGGTTTTGTTAGATTGTTTATCCATATGGTCATTTGGTGCAATGCTCTGTTTTAGTGGACAAGCATAGGTACCCTTGATACAGCAAGTATGCATAGTGTTACTGTGTGACCTAACTGCAGATTTGAGAAGATGAAGATTTAAAATGGTTCTTAAAGGGCTGAGGTCAAGGGATGTTTCTTTTTTCTTTCACACATTAAATGTGCTTTGCAAAATACTTATCAACAGCATTTGTTTTGAATGCGTTTCAGGCCAGGTCGTACAACAGACAGATGCGGCCAGCTATTTTAGATCACAGCTCTGGGGCCAAGTGGACAAACACATCAAATCATCCTGAATTTCTGGTAGGAGAAGAGGTAAGATTCATTTCCCTGCTGAAATGAGGCTTAATAGTAGGTTTTAAGGTGTCTATGTAATCAGTAGCAGTTTGCTATG
Source organism: Merops nubicus (assembly GCF_000691845.1). Classification (NCBI taxonomy): domain Eukaryota; kingdom Metazoa; phylum Chordata; class Aves; order Coraciiformes; family Meropidae; genus Merops; species Merops nubicus. The sequence continues at coordinate 1,192 of NW_008598547.1, forward strand.
TGTTACCATGCATTGAAAGGCATATAAATTTAGTCAAGCAGTACATAAGAAGCTTTACTACTGAACACTTCTTATTCAGCAAGCCTAGACCATTTCCCCCATTTGCCTAAAAGTATCCTGGAAACTTTGCTGCTATATATCAGTGTTTCTGCAGGGACTAGGTGAGAACTTTTCCTATGTGGTATAATTCAGAGAAAAGGCAAAAAACTGATGAAAATATCACTACATGAAATTACTTCTGAGTAACTAGGTATTCATGACACCACGGAGTCTTTAAATTATTCTGGTTACTGCTTTGAGACAATGGTAATATATACTGTTATGTTTGTAGTAGACGCCCAAGGATATGAAAATTCAATTTAAGCAATGTATTTACTATCTTTTTTATTTTAATGCTTTATAATCAAGCCCTGTTAAAAAGAAATCAACTGTATTGCTATCATATCAGTCTGAGTGCTGCTGTATGTCTTGATTCTGCTTCTGAAATATTTTCCTGGTATTTGTTACTAATCATTTGGGAAAAGCAATGCACAGAACGTCATCTCTTATTTTCAGGCACTGTATGTTAATCCACTAGATTCTTATAATATCCATTGGCCTATTAGAAGAGGGCAGTTGAATCTCCATACAGGACCTGGTGGCTCCCTCACTGCAGTATTAGCAGATCTTGAAGTCATATGGTCACATGCAATACAAAAATACCTGGAAATACCACTGAAAGACCTAAAGGTGAGCTGCAAACACATTAATGTGGGCTGTATCTGCTTCTGTAAATAGTACTGTGAGACTCTCACTTGTGGCTTTCTTAAAGAACAAATTCTTTCTGCTGGTAAGCATGGTTCCCAAGACTTCATTTGGAATTTTGTGCATGTCTTAAAGACAAAAATTCTTAACAGAACTTCTACCAAGGACGTTTGGAAATCCCATTACAGAAATTTAAGTCTTAGCCTGTTTGGCATTTTTTTGTTGACTAAAAAGGAGGCAGTTGAGGAATGGGCATCTAATACTTGTATCATTTCTTCTTGCTGAGTAGATGTTTTTCTTATATCTGATGTACTTTTAAACATTTTAGTGACTTACAAACTCTTAACCTGGTACTTACTATTAACTCTATGTAAAAGGGGAAGTTTTAAATAATTTTAGAAGTTTTTCTTCTTTTAATAACTTCTATATTATGTTTTCTTCCTTAGCATGAGGTATTCAAGAATGTAAAGAGAACCTTAATTTGAGCTCTGGCTTTAATTTACTCTTCTTATCTTCAGTACTACAGATGCATTTTACTTATTCCAGACATCTATAATAAACAACATGTGAAAGAACTGGTAAACATGATTCTAATGAAGATGGGCTTCTCAGGTAAAACGATACATAAGCAAGGACTTAATGACTAATACTGTAAAGATATATTTTACTATTAAGGCACAGTTTAGCTGGGACTAGCACCTTTCATCTTTGCTCTTTTCATAACTACTGTCTCTTTTAATGGGGCAAAATGGCTGGCTAGCACAAATACAAAGGTAGTTTTTACAGAGTTAAAGGTGGATTGAAAGGAAAGCAGACAGGGAAACTGGACCTTGTTTTTATAACTATTTAAAGAACATATCTAAAATGCCAATGGTAATGATACTTAATTAAAACTAGAAAAAAATCAGTAAAATGCTTCATGTGCACCTGATAACCAAGACCTGGAAATATTGGTTACAACACCAAGTAAAGTCTGGAAGCACTATCTTTGCACTTGCATATAACTTTGCAAAAATACATATCGCAGGGTGTTTTAAACCCGCTGGTTTTGCCCGGGAAGAAAACACCCCCAGCGGGACCCCCGTATTACCTCCAGGGTGGTCGTCAGCGAAGAGGAGGGCAGTGGCGAGTAAAGGAGGGATGGGCAACCATCGCTTTCTTCCAAAATAAAAGGTTCTAATAACATGAAAATAACAAACAAGAACACCTGAGGCAGGCACTGAAACAGCACCCACCCCAGGGGAGAAGCGAAAGAGCATGTGGCCTTGGGGCCAAGGGTTTTTAACAGGTTGGTAGGTGGGTTTACAAAGGCATTGTCCTGTAAGGATACCTGGATGGGTTACTGACAGGTCAGGGGTCCAATGGGTGTTAGGGGATAGGTCTTGTGGTGGCTAAGCTAACCACAACCTGGGAAAGGTGGAAAATTCTGGATGTGTGCCCCTGTCTGAGGACAAAGAGGCAACAGAAACCTCTGTCTCCAAGAGGCGCACTGCAACACTTGCAAAAGATAAGAACGTTTTAATGAAGACATCCACCCTGCTCACAGCTTTTCTCAGGACTTGAAGAGTCTACCCCACAAAAAAAAAAAAATCTAAGAGTTCTCCATCCACCCCGTGTTCACTGAATATACAAACTTTCAGTGCAGAGATATTCTGTTAGTAGATTTTAAAAGACATTAAGATGTCCTTTAAGTGTCAGCAACATGGCTTTGAAGCTTGGCATAAGTTTGATCTAACTTTTTCTCATATTGGCAGGAATAATTGTACACCAGGAGTCTGTCTGTGCTACGTTTGGAAGTGGTTTAAGCAGCGCCTGTATAGTAGATGTGGGGGACCAGAAGACAAGTGTTTGCTGCGTAGAAGATGGTGTTTCCCATCGCAACACCAGGTACCTTTTAATATGCAGAATTGTTATAAACATGTACTTGGTTGCTTACCAAAGACCTGACTTTAAAAACAAAAAAAACTTGTACAAATACAAGGGTTTTTTACTGTGATCTGCATGGCAGGTTTATCATGTCATGGTATAAACCTTAAAGAATTCTGACCTCTTTAAAAGAAGAAAACAAGCAAAAATTATACTGTGCTCTGCAAGTTTTATGTGGAGGTCACGATCACAGCATGTCTACAATGTTCCTTGCATTCTTATGTATGCTACCGTAAAAGGCTGTAATTTCTAACATAATCTTTTTCTTTGCACCTTAGGCTCTGCCTTGCATATGGAGGATCTGACGTGTCAAGGTGCTTTTATTGGCTTATGCAGCGAGCAGGATTCCCATATAGAGACTGTCAGTTAACTAATAAGTTGGATTGTCTGCTGCTTCAGCACTTAAAGGAGACATTTTGTCATCTAGACCAGGTGAGAGGGGAAAATAGTATCTTCTCGAAGTAATTTTTTTTTTTTTCCTTTAGAGAGTGCTGGGAAACTCTTTTGTGAGTCTACAATTGCTTGTAAATGGAATGAAATGTAATCTTTTTCTCTGTGGAACACCTGCAAAAGCTGGAGAAGCTTTAGACTTGAAGTATTTGTAACTTGTTTTATTTTTCTTCTAGTTGAAAGACAGCTTTTAGGAAAGTAGTTTCTTTGTTCTTGTTTCTGAAAGAAGTTCATAGTAGCTGTGTACCTGCTGTTTTTCAACTTCACTTTCTTAAGATCTGCCTTCTTTCTGCACAAACCCTCATTTTAGAGGCTTAGGCATGTAGAAAGCTGTTTTGGCAGATTGTGGTACAAGGAAGAGACTTTTTAAAAAGAGGTCAAGAAGAGGTAAGTGAAATTCACAGTCTGAAGAGTTTTGCCACTTTTTTGTTTTTTCCTACGGTTTAAGTAGATTATGCAGCTTGATAGAGAGATATAAAAAATACTTTTTTTTTTTTTTTACACATTATTTTTGACCTTAGGATATTTCTGGATTGCAAGATCATGAGTTCCAGATTCGTCATCCAGATTCTCCAGCATTGTTATACCAGTTCCGATTAGGAGATGAAAAATTACAGGTGATTTTTAATTACAAGAATTATATTCAGCATTCAGGCTCAGGGTCTCACTTGATATCAGTCCAGTGCTACCAGGTTCACCTGATTTATGGATTATTTTTAACATATGCTTGTTGATAGTTTTAAAATTCATTCCTATATGTATGAAAGGGCTTAATACAGCACTAGTGAATGAACAAGACTTCCTAACTAGCTTTAGCCAGACTGCTTGTATGATGATATTTATCCTTCAAGGACAAGCAACCAATACTAATTTTGCAAGTTTTTCACTTCACCATGGAATTTTCTCATCTTGTAACAAACTGCATTTGAATACTCTTATCAGACAACACCATCATTTGTAAAGAAATCTCTATGTGCAATTGTATGTTTTGGGTTTTTTTAAATTATACAAAGCTGAAGACAATTTAGGTTTTTATAAAATTATTTGAAAAAAATGTGTATTTAATTTTCTGTTGTGAGAAAAATAGAGCAAGGATTTTCTATTTTTATAATAAATACCAAAGGGAAAAGAAAAAACCCAACTCTGTAGTAAAACCACATCAAATCTCTGATTCTTCAGGCTCCGATGGCTCTGTTCTATCCAGCAACTTTTGGAATTGTTGGACAAAAAATGACAACTTTGCAACACAGGTCACAAGGTGACCCTGAGGATCCTCATGATGAACATTATCTGCTAGCGACACAAAGTAAGCAGGAGCAGGTATGTGAACGCTCATTTTATTTCTGAGTATAGTTTAATTGGGGAATAAAATCAGGACTCATTAGCTCCTATCAGAAACCAAAATTTGTTATCTGGGCCAGAAGCGTTAGAAAATAAATTTAGAGTAAGGAACTACAGATGTCTAGACAAGTCCTTAATTAGAACTGTTTATTTTCAGAGTCCGAGGGGGCTTTGTATTATGGCATTGACACATTAAAATAAAAGTTAAAAAACCAAACGTTTGAAAGTAAGGATTAAAATGAAACAAAAAGCTTAACCTTTCTCTGCAAAAATGTGATGAGAAGTACAATGTTATTTAGTTAAGTCTTTATATTGTTCTGTAATCTGCTGAAGATCATTTTGCATTTTTTATAATTTATTTTTTTTCTCATTTTTAAGTCTGCAAAAGCTACAGCTGATAGAAAATCTGTGTCAAAGCCTGGTGCATTTGAGGGAGACTTGAGAGGCCAAGCCTCAGACATTTCAGAGAGGATGTACCCACAAGAAGTGGAACTTGGTTCTTCCCAGAGTGAATGTATGATATCTGGAAATGACTCGGAGGAACCTTTAACTGCACACGTGTCCAGGAAAACAGCTATTTCTCAGTTTGAAGGCAAAGCTTTAGGCCTTGACAAAGCCATTCTTCATAGTATTGACTGCTGTGGTAAGAATCACATTCGTACACTTGTGTAAAATAGGAATGTCAGGCAGTGTGGATTTATGGTAACCCTGTATCTTACCAAAGTAACACATATGTCCCTAACTTTTCATCGTCTCTAGAGTAGCTACACTGTTCCTTATACTTGCATCTCTGTTGAAGTTTCTTGAACTAGACATTTTGAGTCTCCAGGGAATAGAAAAACAATGTTAAAAGCAAACACCTGTTTCTCTCTGGTTTGACTTGCACTAAATTCTTTATAGCACAAATACGAGCTGTATTAACTTTAAAAAACGGATATATTTCTATATATTCATTCATTCCAGCATCTGATGATACGAAAAGGAAGATGTACAGTTCCATATTAGTAGTGGGAGGAGGCCTTATGTTTCATAAAGCTCAAGAGTTTCTTCAACACCGAATTCTCAACAAAATGCCACCTTCTTTTAGAAGAGTTGTTGAAAATGTTGAAGTTATCACAAGACCTAAGGTATAGTGTTAACTGATAGCTAAATGTTTAATAAACTGTGATTGGCTGAAATCTTCAAAAGATTAAAAAAATATATTATCTCAAAACCACAGATGAGTTCCATACCTGAGGAGATTTAGGGGAGCTTTCAACTTACAGTACTATCCAGTTGTAGGCAGGAAGTTGCAGAAGTATAGCACGAGTGTTACTGGTGTTGATCACTGGAGTGTTTAATAGCTAAAGTCCACGTCCTTAAAGAAGTAGTTTGTACTGGTCCATGAAGCTAGCCTGTCTGCTCAGCAAGAAATTGTGTTAGAGTTTTTGTTACTATTAAGGTAAAAGAAAGTATGGCATTAAAAGAACAATATTCATATGGTACGAATCAGGCAAAATTTGCAAAATCAAAATTTAAGTATTTTTCAAAGCCTCTCTTGCTGACAGCAGGATTTCCATGGCATGCCTAGAAGGCATCTTAAAAAAAAAAAAAAAAAGTGCCTTTTCTAAATACCTTAAATATTGTTTCCATGTTTTTATCTCACTATTTTTCCCTGAATAATTTTGAAAAACTTCTCTTCTCCTTCCCTAACCTCCCAAATTCTAAGTGGTGAATACTGTTGGAAAAACTAGGATATGAGTTTTGAGAAGTATGTAGATTCATTCCCGTGACTGTGAACAATCTCTGTTTCGAATTTAGGATATGGATCCCCGCCTAATTGCCTGGAAAGGAGGTGCAGTTCTAGCCTGCCTTGATACAACTCAGGAGCTCTGGATATATCAGCGGGAGTGGCAGCGTTTTGGTGTCAGGATGTTACGAGAGCGCGCTGCATTTGTATGGTAACGGATATGTTTACTGTGGAACATGACTGAGGATTCCTTCCCTGAAATGCCCCCTTTTTCCAGTGCAGATATATTGGTCTTCTGCTGGTAGCTATTTTTGTATTTTAATAAAACTAACTTCTCAACTGAGTTTTTTCCAAAAGTGGTGCACGTCTTCAGCATTGCTATATTTTATCTTTTGAATTGTCTGCATTGAATTCTGCAGACAGAGTATCACAATAGTCTCCAAATTCACTACATCTATATTGTAGATGCTGTGTATATTGTCAGGGTGAATGTTAAGCCAAGATTCATTCTGGATACCTGTACACAGAAGCAGTAGCTGAAAAGTGCAGGCTGTGGGTTTAATGCCTTATTCTGATTCATACTCTAATATTACCAGGAGATGAAATTGTTGTATAAATGATCACCATGGAAAAAGTGAAATGGAGAACCCAAAGTACCGTTGCTGTTAGTATTTTGCTTATGTAATAAATTATATTACTCTGTGGAAAGACAAAAGTCAAAAGTGGAGTATTTTTTCTCACCTGTTATCATCAGCAAAAGCTCTGGCTAGCTTTTCATTATCCATGGTAGTCTTTTCCCTAATAAAAAAATCCAGTATAACACACTGAAAAGAACTAGATGCATTTTTATAGAGCCAGCACCAACCTCAATCCTGTGGTACGGGCACATGAGCTTTTTTTCCTAATTAATCCTTAGTCCCAGAAGTCCTATCTGTTGGGTTTTTTTAATTCTGTAATGAAGGTTCCCACCACCTTCTGATAACACTTGAAATCTGTACCTGCAACTATGATCTAGATTAAAAATATTGAAACACTCTTAACAATATCTAAAATCAATTAATGTAGTTTGTACGAAGCACACAAGAAAGAACTGACGTCCTTTTAATCTGCTCTCATTACAAGTTCTAAAGAGAAAGGATAGTTCCACACAAATTATGCTGTAATCTTATCTGAAAGTATTTTACTACACGTTGCAATTATGGTCTTGTGTTTTAATTAAGACTAGGACCTATGGGCTCTCTTCTATTGAGGACAGCATACAATACTTCAGACTTAACTCTGGCAAGATTAGATGTGATGACTTGGTTTGCTTTTTAGGGGGGAGAAGGAAGCATTCCCTTCAAGAAAAGGGGTCCAGAATTCCTCAAGTGGTATGGAAGGACTATTTTAGATTAATCTAGTTCAGTTTGACCTGAGGCAATCTAGGCAGCACTCCTCAACCCCCCTGCAATACAAACCAAACTGCAGTGAGGCCAGTAGGCAATTCCCTTCAAAAGCACAAGACTGATTTAAACTAAAACAATGTAGCCATGGCTGCCGTTTCCTAAGCAAATCTGAGAGTTTCTATTACAATGATAGCTAAAAGGTAGTATCTTTTATATGATCTTACCTCATCTAAAAGGATGCTTGCAGCAAAAATGCGAAGAACAGCAACTGCAGAAATAATAAAGCTGAAAAGAGTGAGACCTCTTCCCTCGGCCTGTGATGACTCAGGCTACCACAGCAGCAGTGCTACGGCAAGTGGAGCAGCAAGGAGGAAACACAGACAGACATCTCCCAGCTGAACTGGGTGTGCAGACCGCTAAAGGGGAAAGAACAATCGCTTTGGAACAAGTCTTGCACAGCTGGAAAAGCTGTCTGCAGTCAATGAGTTACTGAAATGAGCATGTCCAACGTCTGTATATGGAAGAGAAATCATGCTAAAGGGTAATGCAAAGGGGTTACTAATCACACTGAGACCTACAGAGCTGTTGACTAAGTTACTTAATTTTTTTACCTACTTTGAAAGAAACAACATCAGTCTGAATCTGCTCCCTCCAAGTTTCTTCCATGTTTCTGGAATGTACATCCTCCTGCAGCCTGACATCTTGTCTGTTATTCTCTTCTCTACCCCTTTGTTTAGAGTTTTACCATAAGCGATAGTTGCAAAATAACCAATTCCTGAACAGCAGCATTACTATATTAAGCATAAAAGTTTGATTCTTAAGAGTAGGAAGACAAAAAGCAAAGTTTGTTAGCAGGATTTTGATATTCAAATACCTGTGTATCAAAGCATTTATTTTCCCAGATTTTTGCAAACATACAGGGGAAAATCTGCTGAATACACATGATACGTAATGCAACAGAAAACACTGAGCAGTTTCTGTTTAGTTTGCGTTGAATATTGACGCAGCAATGATAAATACTCAACTAATCATCTGCACACAGTTTGTTAGGTTTTCTACAGTCACATATACTTTGCAAAATAAGGAGGTATCTGGGGATAAAAAAAAAGTGGAATTATTCCAATACACAGTACAGTGGGATTTCTGCACAGATTAATTCCTTTAATCTATTTCCTTATGTACTATGGTTTGGGCTCCTGACCAGGAGTACTGTTTCCTAAGACTGTTACCAAATTTTCCTAAAAGACTGTTTCTGTACAACTGATACAACTAACAGAAATGGAGATTCCTGAGAGAAGTAAGAATCTAAGAAACTCTAGTGTAAACATATCAGGTGTGTTTGCTTTAAGCTTTGTAGCACAGAGACACCCTACAGAACAATACAGTCTTAAACTACCACCATGAGAAGAAGCTTGAGATCTACCAATTCCTAAGTAAAAACAAATTTCATAAGGAAAATAATTATATGCAGCCCCATGCTTGTGTCTTAGTTCTCATTCGGAACTAGTACAACCTTTCACATCAATTAGCTACATAAAAGCAAATACTCTCATCACTGAAAATAAATCAAAATGTTATTGACCTCTACAAAGATATCAGTGCTCTCATCATTCTCTGGTATCCTCACAGAAATTCTTATTTCATTTACCTAATAATGAAAAGAAATGCAGAAAAGAAGTGTGGGAGGGTGTTCTGCCAATGACCAGGCCCAACAAGAATGACAGAGCCAGCAGGAAGATGAACCAATACACAGACTATTGTAATCAGAAACATCGTGACATGAATGATCGCTGGGGGTACAAACAAGTCAACCAGCTGGTACATAATCGACGCCAGCCCCCACAATCCCACAAAAGATGTGACTCTGCCACAACAGGTGGTACAAACAGTGAGCTGAGGTTGCCCATAGCTGGCATGGGAAACAGTCAAAGCAGCCAGTTAAACATATAAGAAAAAGGTGCCCACATGGCGACTCTCACCTGATCGACCCGCATTCACAAAGGTCTAAACAGACCGGGGCCCAGCTCCAGGGAGAGTCAGGAGGTCTGCCCTGAACCAGGAAGCTCTGGGGAGTGCACTCCACAGACAGACACTCCTGACTCCCTGCCAATGGTCCCAGCTTTTATCCCCACACGGACACCTGACCTTTGTCAACTCAATTTGGACCCCTGGTGCTCATTTCCCTTCTGGCTCTGTCAACTCAATGTGGACCCCTGGGGCTCATTTCCCTTCTGGCTCTCCCTGCAGGGCCGGCCGCACCCTGGGGGGAAGCTATAAGGCAAACTCACCACCTCTGTATGAAGGGCTGTGGGAATCACCCATATGTCAACCTTAATTCGGGGCTCTGGGTTCAAACCCCAGCATTTCAGAGGGAGAAAAGAAGTCAAAGGCATTCATCACAAACAGAGTCATTGCTAAGTTAAATCACATTTAATATTTAATTGCATTTCAAATTTCATTAATAGGCTTTAAAATTACTATATATTCTGAATTATAGACAGTGCATGTATATATCTTAAAATTATTAGTTTAATGTGATAAAACAGGGTAGTAGGAATTACAAGCAAGGTGCATTTCATGTTAGTGAAACATAATTAACTAGTTACTATATATTTTCTTACATTTTCATGTACACTGATTAATCTCATCCTGAATAAAATAATATTGTTGAGAAACATAATCTCAAAAAGTAAAATAACTTCATAATGGTGGAGCGACCACAGTTCAGAAAGCAACCACAGTTCTTTAGGATCATCTCAGTGTTCAGCTTCCTGAAAAAGAAGAACTTAAAGAATTATGCTTCCAAGTTATTATGATTTAACAGAAAATTACCTTTGCTTACATGTTTTTTCACAGTGTACTTCATACTTTCGACACTTACAAAGCAGTTCTTAATAATAATCAAGCCCAAGACTGCTTGTTGTAAAATTCACTTCTAATTCTGTCTCTATTTTGCGAAGTTATATTTGGATTCCACAAACTTCCTGAGGGTTGAAAAGATTTCAGTTCAAAATTGTTAATAGCTATGTAAGTGATGAAACGGATTTCTGTTGTAACTGTGCTTGTGATAGTCGCCACACTCCCTGCAGATGGCACCTTATGACCTAACAGAGTGTATGCACTTTTGAAGGGGCAAGTCAGAAGTGTTAGTTACAACAGGGACCATTGTCCAGTTCAAATTCAGGCACTATTGCTCAAAAATGCATATGGTATAATTATCTTGCTCCAACAGATTTAGAAACAGTAGAAACAGTAGTACTTAGTATTGATAGGGCTTTAAACTAGATTCG
>NW_008598548.1:0-21475 GCF_000691845.1 Merops nubicus
GTCCCTTCCAACTCAACCATTCTATGATTCTATCTGTGCACCTCTCTGTTCACCTTATTATAGTAAAAAGGACTAATACTTCCCTTTTTCAAGTAGGAAGGTTACTTAATTTTATAGTTGTTATAAAGTGCACTGACAGTCTTACATGTAGGGAAGTATTCAAAATTGTAAAGTAATTGTTATTACTGCTAAGATCACATGTAAAGTACAAGTTAGACCACAAAATAGAAGGAAAAAGAGAAAATTAATTTGTTTTTCTACATCAGTTCCATCAGAAGCAAAAACATTCTTGCCAAGTCGTGTTGCAAAGCAGAGAAAGGTTTTAAGTATCATTTGTTACTCTCAAAATGTAATACAAGTTTAATTTTATACAGAAGAGCACACTAAAAGTACACTCCTTCAAAGGAGGTATGTTAATGTTTATACTGCATTTCTACCAAAATTCCTTACACTATATTGTATAAACTTTTATTTCTCAAAGTACAAACTAAGTTTATCATAACAAAATTCCTATTTGTGCTATGAGATAAAATACACAGAAACCTTCTGTGACTTTACTGAAACTAACACACAACATCAGTAGGTATATACCTAAGTAGTAATTGGGAATTTCTGAGACTCATTGCCTTGTACACTGCATTATGCTTCACACTCTCAAGTCACTTCACAAGCTACCAAACTAAAACTACAATAATAATGAACACAGCAGCTAATCCAAAATCACCATCTATAAGATATGCCTCAATGTATTTTATAGTATCTTCGTTAAAAAACAGCATACTTCACAGCCAGTTCTGTATAATATTACAATCCTATTGCAGTGAAGATCTACTGAGCATTAGGACAAAACTATAAGAAGGAGCAATCCTTTTTAGAAGGAAATCCTTCTCAGCAGTGCCTTTGAGAGGGGGTTTGGTGTGCCTCTTGGACAGTGCTTTGAAAATTAGCTATAGGTGCCCACTTTTCCAAAATGAAAACCGCTCTAGCAAGGGGAGAGGGACGCAGGAAATCTATTCTGAGAGTTTGCAAGTTGTTCCCAAAGCTACAGAAACCTCTCTTTTTGCACATTTGTCTTTGACTGCCTTATTTAAAACTGGGCTGACAGGCAAGGCCTGTCATAAGAAGAAACCTAAACACCTAAAATATCATGGCCAAATAGCAAAATTCTAATATCACCTATATATCTCTAGAGAAATTTAGAGAAGGACTTACCTTACGTATGTTGACGTAGAAGTCAAAGATACTAATTCCTGCACACATTCTCAATGCTCATAGCCACTCATTGCTGAAAAAATGACATGTGGACCAAGGGCAGGGACTCTCCTTGAATGCTGCTTGATCACAGGCTCATCTTCACATTCCAGGATGAAATATCCAGATTGACAGCTCTTTGTTTCCACACATGAAGAAGAAACTGATCCTGAGCTCACTGAAGTCAATAACAAACTCTATTGACTGCATTAAACCATTGGACTAGGACTGTCTTATGGAAGGGACAAATTCTTGTCTTAACCATCAACACAGCTCTAAATAAGTACATTTCTTTTTTCTCCCACAGGAATCAAAAGAGATTAGTTCCATCAGTAAGAAAATATCTCTCTCATATGCTCTCCAGAAGCTACTTGAGTATTTTTTTTAAACCAGTGTAATATAACTGAGGCTTGATACTCAGAAATATGAGAAATCTTGAAAGGTATTTCTAGTGTTTTTGAAAATATTAGTGTAAGTAAAGGCAAAGTAAGAGGACAATCTGCTTAATGCTTCAGGATACAATTTTCATTCCATGCACTTTCACACCTGTCCCAAACACAAGTTGCTATTGTGTGAGCATATGAAATGGGCATTTCTTGTCTCAATCTTAAATCTACAAGAGATTCCAACAGCAAACATTAACTGGCAATTGTCATTAACATTCCTTTTCCTCTGTTACCAATATCAGACAACAGTTCACCACACTACAACAAAGCAATTATATCTTCATAAATTATGAGTTATTAAAAATAACATAGTGTTCTGTGGATCAAGCATTCAGTTACTACTAATGCTTTTGTCATGAGATGAAGAACAAGCTATGAAGCACAGGACAGTTCAAAAGAGGAAAGCATTATAAACATTTAAGGCTAAATGGTTTGCTGCATGGCTATTGAGAACTCTTGCTACAGCTTCATCCATGATGAATAAATTAAAACATTCGTCTTTCACATCACTCTTTTTGTTACCAGGACCCATAAGATTAAGTATGTTTAACTCAGACAAATGTACAGATGGGAAAAGATTGTCATATCTCAGCTTCATGTGTTTAACATTAATTTGTTATTAAAATTTACCTCCAAAGTTGTCAGGATTTCTCCTAACTGGACTATTCCTAGAAGTAATGTGGTCACTATTCAGTAGCTTGGGGAAAAAAAAAAAAAAAAAAAAAAAAACACCAATCCCAAAACAAGTCTTCGGAAGTAGGAGTAAAAAGAACACCAATCCCAAACCAAGTCTTGGGAATCAGTAGTCAGGCAAAGTGTTTAGGGCTTGAATACTCTCCAAATTAGTGGTGAACCCAAAGCAATTGCTTTTCTGTGACCAGTTAAATTCCAGAGCTACTGAGAAGCAGCATTTCCACAGAACTAGAGTAGCCATCCTACACCAAAGAAGGAAATGGGAAGCCACATTGTAAATGGCAGTCACTTTCCCTTTCTGCAGCCTTATTACTTAGGCAGTGAGCATGTCAAGCTCTGTGAGTGGCAACGTTCTGGCAGCTGGCAGGGCTGTTCCTCACAAACTGCTGACCTTTGAGGATGATGGAACTGCTATGAAACTTCTGCTCATAAACAAAAAGCTCCTCCTTCTAGCACGAAAGTACCAAGAAGAACACAGGTCCCTGATTGCTATTGAGGCCAAGTCAAAAAAAACATGCATAATTTTTCTTTATCTGTGGCCACCTTCAGTGGTTACTTCTACACACCAGGTTCATTCCCTGATGCAAGGAGGTCTTTTAGTTGCATCTTCATAGGCTCCTTTATCATGCTGAAAATCTCAGTCACCTATGGTTTCCTTAACAGTCAGTCGTTCCTGGAGACTATCCTGGTATAGTATTTTTTGAGATAGGTTTGAAAGACATTAGTGAGGGGCACTTTATCTATTACTATTTTACCCATACCTCAAGTGGTTTATGATCTACCTGTCACGTTACTGAAATTATCAAGATGTGGGAGCATCTTCTGAACCTCTCCCATGGCCCAAGCTCTTGCCAGACACTCTCACTATTTGTGCATACTTATTCCTGGCATCTGAAAGCTGCCTGAAACAACATGTGACAGGATTCATCCCCCTGTAACTGGAGTACCACTCCACTAAGTCTTGAGCTACTGGCATTTGCTGAAATGGCTGTGGGCTTAGAAACATCATCAAATGCCAGTTCCCAGGATGTGGTCAATAAATTATTTAGAGCATCTTTTCAGAACCCATTCCTATGCTTTATCCCAAGCCTACGCAATGCCGGCATCATGTAGTTCAGAAAGAGGATGGCCTTTTGTAGAATTTACTCCAAATATTCATCAGAGGAAGAAACCTCATCGTTTCAGATATATTTTTAGGTGGTGACATTTGACTTCAACTTCCTCCAGGCCTGTTCCCCTGCCCTTTTAATGAGTCACAAGTTATTTGTACTGTAATGAGCTTCCTATATTTTGTTTTGTCAATTCATTCTGCCCAGAACTCCCTATAACTGTGAAGGATTGGACAGATATGCAAGGATATGTTTTGACTATAACAGATTCTATAAAATTATAAATAACTTTTACAGTTCATTTAGACTCCATTGATGGCAAAGGTGTGAATCACAGGGCTCCTTGCCTATGTAGCCTCATCAGATCCTGAAAGCCAATCTTTTTCTTTCCTTAGGGCCTAAGCCTACTACTTCCCCTTTCACAAGTCCTGTTACCTCAATTCCTGAATTAATATTAAATATAAAAAAACAAATCATGTACAAGAATACACTCCTTTGTCCCCCAGATGACATTTCTCTTTATTGAAGATCTTTCCTGGATCCATTTATTGAAACTGGTGAATTCTTGCTATTCTTCCTCCTTGCAGTTCTTGCCCATGATTTTACAAGCCAGAAGATTGGTGAATGAGGTCTTTCCACTCAGAAAACTGAGTACTCTTCAGCAGGGAGTTTCTATTCTTTACTTAATATTACTTTGGTGTTTCCAGGAGGAATTTCATCTTTGCTGCCCATGTATTTCCCTTCACTACAGTCTTTTTGCTTCTTTAGAATCTGTTTGATCAGGTTGCCAGTTTAATACTGTTTTCAAAGGCAGACTTGCACATAAATAGTTACACTAAAAATTCTTGTTTCATGTCCCAGCCACCAAACTATCATTTATGTGTTCTGCTTGTACTGTGCACTTTTCCAAATGTCTATTTCTTGATTCTGGGCCTGACCAGTCTCTTATTCTAAACAAAAAAAAAAAAAAAAGGCAGCACAATTGTTATTTATTTTTTGGTGTAATTTTTTTGGCTGATCAACCCTTAAGAGAATTTTCATTACCATTCTTCTAATTTCTTTATGAAGGTCAACAAGCTTTAAGAATCACCATTTTTTATCTCATGTAATTTGATTCAGACCATTTATATGTGAATCTTCAGTAGTAAAAAATGGAAATCTTAATCATCTTGTGACAGGCTGAACTTTTGTCTCTACCAATTCACATTCAGGACTTCTCCACAGCTAAGCCATTGTTCAAGACACAAGAAAATGTCACTTTTTTTCTATCAATAAACAAGGAACTTTATTAGTTACCTCTTCTCATAAAGTTCCTGTTACAGTTTCAAAGAAATAGTTCATGTAGCTATTGGACATATTGTCTATTCAGTCATTGTGCTTGACCAGAACAAAGAGCGTTATTTTTCTGGCTTGTGAAAAACGTGGCTTGCATTGTTTCTGCTGCTGATTACCCTATCCAAAGGGAATGTCTGTTCCTCTGTCAAAGCATAAAGAATGCTCAAGCCAGCTAAGGAACAAATGAGCAGCACTTTTGTGCATGAAACTGTGCCTCTGCCATGCTATAGAGATCTGTTCCTAATGTTGAGAAATAATTTGGGGCAACCTTCTACTAAAAAATAGTATTTTCAGATTTTAGGCTGAACTCTGATTGGCACAAAACTCCAGGAACTGAGTGGTTTGTGGATATTGATACAATGCAGACATGATGACAAGCTGCGACTGCGAGGTGTAAGGGGTCCTCAGTTCTCAAGTTTGAGTCCCAGAACAGGACTACAATTCCTGTTTTCACACTCCCACTTCATCAGGAAGAAAACCACTCCACCATGTCACTTTTACACTATAGAACAAGAAATACCACGTAATTTTCTTTTTTAAACCAGTCACTGAGAAGCAGGACAGGTTGCTCAAGAGCAGAGAGCTCTGAAAAAATACACCACCCATGTCATTCATGTATAAACTGAAGTGAGAGTTACACTATAGGATTAGTCTAATATAGAAGGTGGTTCTATCCAAAGTCAAGTAAGTATAAAATTTAAAACACAAAGAAAAGAGTTACAATAAAAAAGAAAGTAATATTATTCTGAATTTAATTTGCCACTCTCTATAGCTTGATGCTTACTATAATCTTATACTTGCCTTTCTCCCCGTGTGATTTAACTTCCACATGATCTTAAACATAAGACTGTGCTATGAAATAAAAAAAATAATTGGTACGAGTTATTTTTGGAGACTTAAATGTTTGGCTGAATCTTAGCAGCATAAAATTCAAGACACATGACTCAGAAGTTGATCCGATCAGCCCATGGCATTAGACTGCAGCGTCATTAATTAAATCAGGTTCTTACCAAGAGACTGGAAAATATTACAAAGCAGTTTATACATATTGTTTTGTTCCTGTTTTCCAAAATAATATTAAAATGGAAAGAATAAATGAGAAAGAGTTAAGCAAGAACATGATCTGGAGATTTGATAGAGAAGCAGTTGTTTCAGGACTCTAAATGTTTCCTACAATAGTATGTCTAAATGAATGAAAATACTAAAATATATTAACAAGGCACTTGCTTAGTTGTCTGAACAAGCAAGCCACTGATTTTAAGTCATATTTGGACTGAATCTACTAGTAATTTTTATTTTGGATTGGTTTTATCTTCCATCTGGTCCAGTAGCATACCTCAAGTACCAACAGCCCCAGAAGAAACTACTCGAACTCTGTCTGAGGCAACACTGGAATACTTTATTCCTGCCCTCAATACACACGTACCTAAAGCTCCTTTCTCCTGTGTTAAGAGAGAAGAACAAAACACATTTAATTTTAGCCTTCTCTGGACACAAAGTGTTTCTCCAGGTCCTCTCTGTCACCTTAGTTCCATAAAAAACAAACCACTCCTCCTTAAAGAGATGTGCCAAATACTCGATTGTATTAATTATTAATATTGTATTAATTTCTGATTTTTAATTATTTGGTATTTAATTATTGTATTAATTGTATTTATGAACTCATTACTTTCAGAATAAAATATTTTCTTCTCAGAATACCTCCTCTGAAATGCTCACACACTGTCAGTAAACCGGTATTTCACTATTACAAGAGGTTAAAGATCTAGTTGTTTGTCAGTCAACTCTTTTCATAACACTCTCAAGCCAATCAAGTGTATTTCAAAATCACCAGACCTTAAGTTAGACCAAATTTATTTAAAACACATATGTGACAGGTGATTCTGGAGTTGCTGCAATAATTGGAGTAATTTCACCTTCTTTTATAGGCACAAGGTTAGGATGCTATTTCATAAAAAAAGAGAAAGTCAGAAAAAAAAAGTGCATCTTTTTTACTAAGGTCTTGGGAAAGATGACATTCTTTTGTTCATAGCTGCTTTCTGACTTACCGATTTAAAAGATTCCCATCCTGAACACTGGTGAATAATGTACACAGATTTGTAAAAAGAATTCTTTCCACGCTATAGGCTGTTTCATACTGGCATTTCAGCTTGACTTTGCCACTGTTTAGGAAGGAAGCCATTCAGGTTTATAAAAAACACTTTATAAAAATTACGCATTAATCCTGCCCCCACTCTGATGTGAATTTTGATTTTCTGAAATTCAGAGGAAAAATTTTCAGTGATTTAGAAAGAAAAAGGAAACCGCCTATTCTATTGAAAACACCTCTTTTCCAACAAGCAAAAATGACAGTGCTCCCCTACAACTCCTGTAGATGTATTACAACACCTAAAACAATGCAATGAATTCTGTGAGAGAAGGCATCCAGGTCAACGTGTTTCTACTCTACACCCTGTTAGATAATTTAAAAAAAGGTTCATTATGAAATCTCATCTCCGCCTGTGAAGGAAATTCAAGCTGGTCCACATCCCAGCCACAAATCTAACAAATTGCTTGCTTTTGAAAGAAAATCATAGGGCACGATGGACTGTTTCAGTTTATTATATCCAGGATTCACACCCTAGCCAGAACTGCTACTGATGCATACCCTTCTTTCTTTCCATAAAGGCCTAAACTACTTACTCTTCCCTTCTCAGTTTATAGGCAATATTCTTCAAAAAGCTCTCACAACTGTCATTGGGATGCAGCCCAGCTACAAGTACATTCCTCAAATTCCCATGGTGCCTTTGTTCCACACTCCAATTTTACAGCTGCCCTCACCTTGTCGAAACTGGGCAGGTATAGAGATCCACTCATTGCAATAAACTGGCAGTACCTCCATCCATCCCTTACAGCTACCTGTCTGCAGACACCCCAGCACCTTTGCTATGTACATAGCAGAACTGCAAGCAAAAGGCTGTGTGGCATGCAGTCCCAGCATTCCCTAGGATATTACCCTTCCACCTTTCCTCAGCCTTCTTTCTGTATTTTCTCTCATATCTTCTCAGATTTCCTCTTGTCCCCACAGCTATACTCATCACATCCTGTCTAAAGCTATAAACAAAGGTCAGGCAAACACAGTAATATATAAAAACAATATTTTATTTTCACATCAAAATGGCTTCTATTAAAATAACCTCTTTGAAAAGGTAATGAGTTTAAAATGTCCTTTGTTTAGCCTCTTAGATATAGTTATGAATGTTTTTTTCTATTACAGACATTTTCATTGTACACACAAAAGAGTGTTCTTTCTTAATCCCTTGCTTCAGAAAAGTATGAGAATCTGATGGTAGTGCAAGGAATACAAAGTCCACTATGGGCAATGGCAAGGACTAAAATACATGCATGGATGCTTAAAGTTTGACTTAGTAAGTGCACATTGAAGCCAGGATTGTTGTTAACTATGCCAGGTGCTGAGGCCCACTAAAGCTTTAAGTAAAACTGAGCTCTATTTGGAATTCAGCTCACATTACTCAGTTATTTCATTAACAATCCAATTTTGATGCACCCATTGTAGTTAATGTATAAAAAGAGGCCTAACCTTTTTGGTAAAATGAAGGATGAATCGAGCTAACAAAGTGCAAAATATAAGAAAGGCGATGCATAAACTGGTTAAATCTTCTCCAAATTCTGCTACCAGGCAAGCACAGATTACAGTCATCACTGTTGATAGTGATAACTGATTCAGTATTGCATTTCAGAATATATTATACAAATTGATTACAAATGTCAAAATCTATCTCATAATGATTCCATCATCAATATCAGCAATATACACTATAAAAATTTGTTTCTGTTACCAGAAGTATTTCTTCATCTCTTTAATTAAACCAATCCTGGGTGACACAGGGCACATGACTTTGTGTCATTTGGTTTTTGTATCAAATTCTTATTAAAATTCCAAAATAAATTTGCTGGTTTGACATGAGGTACAGAAGTATGTCTGGCTTATATAACTGTTGTCTCAAGAAGTGTGGAAAAAAATAATGTATATCATCTTTTTTTGAAAGTATGTGCCCTTTGTAGTATGTTCCATCTTTGATATATTGATAGTAGGTCATAGAGATTAATTTCTAACTTTAGGACATGATAATTTCACAAGGATTAGCCAAACTAAAAGGTTTCACATTTACAAGTGAGCTCTCTCAAGAGAGCTTTGCACCACTTCGGTCTGATATATCGATGTATCATCTACAAGTCAGGGGATAGCACTTTTGAACTCTAGAATTAGATTCAAGTTTCTTGCAAAGCTTTGAAACCTGAAATCAAATATTCTTCCAGAATCAAATAATAAATGTTAAAATAATTGCTGTTATTAATGACAAACATGGTGTTTCTCGTTTGAAACACCTTCAGCAACAACTACTGACTACACTATCTATATGGAACAGAGAAGGCAAACATTGTAATACTTCAGGTCCTGTAAAAATTTGGTTTGTCATAAACTGCTTGTCAGATGAACCTTGATTTGACACAAAAAGAATATGCTTTCCCTAAAAAATCCAAAATTTTTAAAAAACTGCCAAAGTAAAAATATTCCACTCAGAAATCTAAAAACATTTTCACTGCAATCAAAATTATCCATTGAAAAATAAGACAGATCACTTTTTAACCACACATACTAGTAACAGAGGAAGGAACTCCAAAGTTAATTCTAGAAGCATACACAGGTAAGCTTATTTTGCACTTCTGAACATCTCACCTACTTCCTTACTACAGCTTCCATGGTCTCAAATACTCATCCTGTTATTCCTGACCATCGAGATGCTACAAAGATTTTTTCAGTATGTTCATTTTTTGCAGTGATTTTATGCTGGAGGTTTTTTGACAAAGTGTTTTCATTTCACCAAGCTATGCCTTACAAGATAAGCTCTCTATCATTCCAGCAGGTAAAATTTAATCCTGCACTAGTGATGACAAGAAAAGCCAATATTTTAAAATTAACTAACTAAGCTTTGGTTTGTAGCTTTGAATAATATTTCTCCCTCTGTGAAAAGAAAATTCCTAATTACCTAGCAAAACAGTTATTCTAGGCATAGAAATGTCACTTTTAGGAAAAACTATAGTTCTCAATTCATAGATTCTCTTAAACATAACATTTGAACCTAAAACAATACAAGCTGTTATTTAGTTCAGGCAATAAAAACAGAAGCCTCGGAATAGACAAATCATTATTATCATTAATAGGCAATTCTGAACTCATTATCAATATTAATATTAATACCTGTGGGTTTTTTTAACATAGGAAGCATGCCCACAATTAACTCATTGAACTTCAATACACATACAACATGACCTGAGGACAAGACCTCCACTTGCTATATCTCAAGCTGTAATGTATTACTACAGTGTAGTACACAATATTTTGCAATATCTATCTAGTATATAGCTATATAAGCATGTGTGTTGTATTACACAGTACCACAAAATTTTCTGTACAGAAATTTCTGAAATTGAGGTATATAGATACATGCATCCACATAAATTCTAAGGCTGAGATTTTTCAATACGATCATTCAATACAAATTAACATCAACTAGAGAGACTAGTTAAGTCTCTCTTACAGAGTTACTCATAATGTTATCTTACCTGAGCTTCAGAATACTAACGAAGCTCATTTGCCACAGCATCTGCAAAATGACAATATGATGTGTATTGTACCTCTCAAGAGTCCATAAGCTGTGGCTACCTAGATTCAGTCTTGGTTGGCCTGAGATCACTTCTAGTCCAAAATACTGTACAAACAGAGCTGTATTATGATATCTCAAAGCATAAGTTGATGTCAGGTGAAAGCTTGTACTTTCAAATAAAGTTTTGACCTCAATAGAAGTACACTGTTTTCCTATTATTTTTAAGTACATAGTTTTTAAGAAGGTTGTGATTAATGTTTGATACATGCAACTAGCATGTCATACAGGAAAATGAGAATAGAAAAGAGAATGATGTTTTAATGAAAACAAATAGTAGAAGATCTTTAACCAGGCAACCCTTTCATGCTGTGTTAATCTTTCGAAGAATGTTATTCCTTCACATTCAAAGTCACAAACATAAAAAAAAAAAAAAAGAAAATAAACAGGCAATCCATCCAGCAGTCTGTATTACATCTGGTAATATATTCTGACCACCATTCTAGCACCAACCTGCTTCCAGATGCAGTATCATCATTTTGGATTAATTTTACTTAATGTATATTCCATGTCCTCAACCCTCACCCATGTTCAACACAGATACTCAGATCTAGAGCCCTCACTTTTGAAGGTCATTTGAGAATCCATGCTTGACCTAGAACAAAGGAGAAGTCTTTCTGAATCATTTGTGTATCTCCGTGCCCAGAGCTGCTCTCCTGCATTCATTGTTCGAGGCTTCAGGGACAGCGTTTCAAATTTCACATAGGTCTCTTTTGCAAGGTCAGCTTCCTTTGCAGTTTTTGGTTTCACATGAAGTTTTAAAACTTTGTAGAGCAAGAAAAATATCAAGGGTAAAACTGCCACACAAGCTGCACTGCTGGCCAACACCAGAATAGAAAACTGAGAGCTATTTTCATCATTTAACCCATCAGTGGAGAAAATAATGCACTGCTCTTTCGTAGGTGGCACTCCTTTAGGAGAGACACATGCCATATACTGAGTACTAGGTTGTAAACCATCAATTGTGACTTTGTTTTTGCTAGGATCAGTGCTCAGAGGCAACATCTCTTTTTCACCATACTTTGAGTATAACACAGTCACTGCAGAGTTGCTTGTAGCATTGACAGTTTTCCAAGTTAAGGTCACTCTTTCATCAGTTTCACTGATGACTCTTAGGTTCTTTACAGTAACATTTTGCTCAGCTATGCCTGCTGTATTCAATGGAATCTCCTCACCTTTCTTGATTATCTCCCCAGTCTGTTTTTTGTTTCCATTTGTCACTGCCTTTGAATTTTTCTTTCCATCTGACATGGGCCTGGATTGTTTCTTGTCAGTAGACTTGACGCTTGTTGATCTTTCAGTGCTAACCAGTGCTGTGGTTGTTGGTGTGGTGGGAAGAGGTGTGGTTGTCCTCTCAGGTTCCTGCTTGGTTTTCTCCTGAGTAGTATTCTGTGTCTCTGCCTCTTGCTTCCTTCCATACTTCTGTGGTGACACAGTTGTAGTAATTACACCAACCACTGTGACTGTAACAGCAGCTTCTGACATTCCTGCCAAGTTTTTTGCTTTACATCTGTATTCTCCTGCATCCTTGTATGAAATTCCTGTCAGGCTCATTATGGACCATCTGACACCATCTCCAGGTGTTTCTTGAATTACTACAGGAAAATGCAAAGAGTAAAACATTATAAAAGGAAGCTAAAGAGAATGTAAACATTATTAGACTACTTCTTCCCTTAAGTTTTTCTGCCAGAAGGAATCACATTTATTAAACTTTTAAAAAACAAAAATAAAACAAAGAAACACACCAAAAACTAAACTAAACTCCACACACAGACTAAGTAACTCCCTGTCATTATATTATTGCAGAAAAGTGCTGAGCTTGGGTCAAAAAGGAATTGAATGTCTGGAGGAATTACAATATAATGTGCAGTATCACTAAGGAAAACAAATCCACATAAAAAGAAATCAAATGTCTTGAAGCTGCTAAGTAACTAGGAAATACAAGTCTCACTGACTTCAAGTGACCCCAAACACACTAGCCATTTAAAATATTTTTGGAAATTACCTTTGTCTTAAGATATTCCAGTACTTTGGACTACTACCTTCTTCAGACCTATGATTTGAGATAAATGCTAACTACTTGACATAAGCAAGAAACTTTTTTATATTTAAGTTACTGCATAAATATCTATCATAGCGGACATATATATCTATATCAGACAAACACAGTTTCCTTAGCATTCAACATGAGTGTTGCAAATAAACAACAAACATCTGCAAATGACATAGAAAACATGATTTTCTAAAATCCTGTGTTTACAATGTTGAGTTTTAAGTGGCTTGGTCATGGCCTCACTAGCTTTTTTAACATGAACATTTTGAACCGACATAGAGATTCTAGTGATGAATTCTCCTTTCTACTTTTCAGCTTCTGTGTTAGGGCTCAACTATCCAAGACTCCATTTTCCTTTATCCTTCCCTCGTTTCATACATTTTCCCCCCAACACATGTTGTTCTTATTACAGAACACATCTTGAATAAGAATAGTCTGTTGGATCTGTTCAAATAAAGACTTAGACAAAGAATTTCAGAACAGCTGTTGCATGGACACAATTGCCAGCTTGGTCCATTGTCGCTCATTATAATGAATCAAAGCACATTCAACCCAACAATTTCAGCCTTTCCCGTTTCCTATAAAAGAGTAATTATACCTGTATAGTTCACTGGTATGTTGTCTGACCTAGTCCAAGTAAGCTGTGGTGTTGGGTACCCAGTTGCATCACAGCGTAGCAGAACGTTGCTTCCAAGAGGGGAAGTGATTTTTGTCGCCGACGTCATCACAGACGGTTTAAGACACTGCTCTAACTCAGCTCTCTGGAACAAGATTCCCGCCAGGTTTTCAGGTCCACTACATGAAACCAATGGATCAAGAAGTATAACTGAGTTGTCCACGATTTTGGAGAATTCAATTAGCTTTGAAATGCGACAGTCACAAAACCATGGGTTGTCCTGCAAACCTGAAGCAGGGAGGGAAGAGGGGAAAGGAAGAGAAAAAAAAAAAGCTGTCATGTGATATACAAATATTGTGATTGCGGTACAATTCATGACTACCACTAACTACAACCAACATGAACCTATTCTGAACTCATCTTTGCTCTTTCAATTTGTTTTTTTCGTTTGGCTGATTGGTGTGGGATTTTTGCAGAGGTGAGGGAGAACAGTATGAATGTGTACTAAGCTGAACTTTTTCTTCACTGAAGTTTACAGGAGCAGAGTAATATAGTGGCATTATCTTTGCTTAACTTTGCTATTTATCTAGGAAAAAACACTTTGTGAACATGTCTTAAGGCTGATGATACATTTCTACCTGCCTGTGCCTTTGGAAAGATAGCTTCTCAGGCCTATTGCATCTTATCACTCTCCTCTGCTCTTAGTTCTTCTTTGGGCTCTCACAGTTTGATCTCCTCAGACCCTTTTTTCAGTGCTTGCAGAGAACATGATGATTTAAGGGTTTAGCACTTACACCAACATTTCTGCCCCTTGAGAAAAGGATAAAGGCTTAAGGAGAAAAAGCTTTGGGCAAATAAAAATTCTAATCTGCCTCTGAACTAGACCAATATGCTCAGAAATCTGGCTTCACTTTAGCATAACCTCTGAAATACATTAAAAAAGAACAGCAGAAAACGGGAACGATCCTGAAAAAAAGCTGATGACTACAATAATTTTATGATTGCACACAAGAATGTTACCTCTCTTCTGTTACAGGCTATAACATTTGATCTTGATTCCAAAGTCTTTGAATGAGAAGCTTCTCCTTCTTGGTGAACTTCTTATGGTGAAACAGAGTAGCCACTTCTGAGGCATATAAGTCTAAATCCTCAGCTGCTATTGATTACTCAGCTATGTTGACCTTCATGGAGCAACAGCATCTTCACCAGGTAAACCACCACACAGCACATCATTCATGAGTTCCAGCATTGTCTCCTCTGACATACCTTTTTCATTTTTTTCACTTATTAACAAGAAACAGAACTTAGTGTGAAATGAGGGATGGTGTGCTAGAACCACTCACTATTGAATTTTCTTTAGTAAATTTAGTGCAATAGGCAAGTCATAATAACTAAACCAAAATTAAAAGGAAAAAAAAAAAAGAATGGAAACACCTGCCAGTATTGCTCAGTGTGGGATTTTTTAGGAATTGTCAAAACAGCTACAAAAAATTCCATTTTCTGTTCTTGAAGAAGCCTCTAGATGAAAGAATACTTGAATAATTAACTACTGCTTCCTTTTACCATCTGATCAAGATTAAGTTATTTTAAGTTCAGTGGCACTGATTGGCTAAAACTGTGGTAAACCTCAATTAATCCCCACTCTTTAAAACGAGACTTGACCTTAAGAGATTCCATGACTTTGACATCACAATCCAATTTCACCCCTTCAAGACATAAGAGATTTTACATTTATTCACTACTTATTGCCCACTGGAATGGAGAAGGAGAAATCAAGGAAACTGTATCAGCAACTGCTTTTCTTTAAAGGAAAGGAAAAAATAATCTTCAAAATATAATTTTTTTTTCCTATTAACTTCACACATATATTCATAACCAAAAGAGATACCATCCAAATGTTTTCCATATGTTTAGGCACATCAATTGTTTCTGCTCCTAAAAATTCTGCCCAATCAAGAACACTTATGTAACTCTTTGTGCTTGTCTTTTAAATTAGGTAAGATTTAGTTTGTAGAAAGAGTTAGAGATAATATTCCTGTAGAATTTTTTTTTTTGATTCTCACTTGCTTATAATGAGTCAATTTTCCTCACTATGTTAAGAAAGAGATTATATGAGGATTTGAAAAATAAATTTCCTTAAGATATAAAAGGGAAAACAAGATCCCCTTGAAACAAGACCTCAACTGCCATTCCTCTATAACATATGCTGCTAAAATGCATGTGAAGTCCCTGCATGGCCTCTGTGCTGTCTAGAGGACAGAAGCATGGGGTATCTGGTCTAGTAAGACCAGAAGTCTGGTCTAGTCATGCTTCTAGTAAGACTAGAACCATGAGGCCATGATCTAGTGGTCAGGGAAATGTGATGAAGGTTAGACTTGATGATCCTACAGGTCCTTTCCAACCATAGTGATTCTATGACTCTATTATCTGTGCTGCAAGCACATGGCAAGGCACAAATTCTGGGTCCACAGCATTAATCAGGAGAGATGTGCAGCCTCAGTAGAGCTCCCATCCCACACAACATGCAGCAAATTCTCCCTTACATTGAATTCTACAGAAAGTATTTCTTCTGTGACCTTTCTTCATCCTCCAAGCTTTACTGCAGGAAAGGATGGGTTTTATTATTGTTTCTAACACTGCTAACAGTTCTCGAAGACCTTTCAAACAGAATCATAGAATTGTTTAGGTTGTTTTTGACCTTTAAGATCATGAAGCCCAAATATAAACCTAACACTGCCAAGTCCACCACTAAACCATGTCCCACAGCACCACATTCACACATCTTTTAAATACCTCCAGGGATGGTGGCTCAACCCTGGGTGGTCTGCCAGCTGACAAAATAGAAAGAATGATGAAGCAAAGGTGGATAGTCCTTAGATTGGATAGCTATTTAGTCCAGTCTGGGACACAGGTTTGACTATCTCAGATCATTCTGAAGGCCTAGTTTCAGCTTCAGAAGAAAGCTGTAGTCCCAGAAGACTCTGTACTTCTGTGCTGTAGTGCAAAGAGAGCTATTTCAGTTAGTCACTTCATTTCCCCCATCCATGATGCTTCCTAGTGGAACTGGCTAAAGAAGCAGGACTTACACAAATACAAATAATATATACAGCTACAGGAGTTCCTTCCCTGCCTCTACAGCTCACCCCTTTGATTTATCTGTCTTGCCAATATCTGACAGCATTCACAATATTTTTAGTAAACTTGCACAGCCATTGTAAGTCTTCAAGTCATATGACTTCCCCAAATGAAAAGATTAAAGCACTATTCAGTTGGAATCTGGGATAAACCACTAAATTTGATTATACTTCAGTTTGCTATTGAAGAGAACAGAAATGAGAACACTGAAATTTTGAAATTTTACAGTTTGTGTTTACAAGATTGTAAAAGTGAGAACAAATATATGAAAAAATAAAGGGGGAAAAAAAAAAAAAAAAAAAAAAACACAAAATAAGAAACGAGGAAAAAATGGGGTGTTTGAATAAAGGAATGCAATGAATTCCCTCAGGAAAATAATCTCCTAAGCAGAGAAAATAAAAATAATGTTAAGTCTCCAATGGTATGTGTATCTGGATGGAACACCAAGTCTTTTTAAACCCTGAATTCTTTTGTAGAAATATTAAGGCGGTTTGTTAACCTGAGAAAGAAACACTAACCAAGGCAAAACAGACACTGATAAATACTTATGCATTGCGATACACCAATGCAGTGTATTTTAACATTAAATATGTATTATAAATTGCTATTAAAACCTTGCTTTCTTCTACATTTAGTGGTTTTATATGTATGCTTGTGTGTACAGTCGCAAATATATGTGCACGCCTGTCTGTGTGTGCACATTTTGCACTCTTCTCAGTGTGGAGGGTTTCCCCACGCTGTGTCAACACGGACTTTAGCACTCACAACAGCTACGAGTGAAACTTCCTTCGTAAATCAGTAACCAGTCTCAGACCATAACTTGCACAATACACTGCTTTTCAGTTGCTGTAAAGTGGCAGTATGTGAAATATTCAAGTTTGGGTCCAATGGAAATACTTACCACAGCCTGGGCCACAGCTACCCTAGGCTGTCTTCCAACTGAAGCTGCAAAACTCTTGCACCAGGGTTCTGAACAGTAAAGCCCACTTCCTGCAGTGTGTCCCAGGGCTCCTAAGCACAGTAATCACTAGGGAGTAGCTTCAGGAATCTATCCCCAAGAGTTGGGAGCCAGAGGGTCCTGCAGCATTTCAAAGTTTTGGCACCTCTACACGCAACAGAGGCAAAATCTGTTCTAACTGCCACTCTATCAAAGCTGGATTCCTCTGTTCCTCTCAGTGACTCACTGGATGTAACTTCCATATGGAAAACGCTGCTTCCAGCATTCACAATGGAAATTTCAGTCTCTGTAGGGCAGCCAATGCTGAAACAGAGCTGTGATCTGGATCAAAGTGTTAGGCTATAGCTCCAGAGGTAACCAAGAGAGGGCCAGATGAACTCACACTTTGGTCCCAAATGTCCCAAATCATTTCCACTGTTTAACTGTGAGCTCACTCCACAGTTTTGTTTGGAACTGTTCCAAAGGTCTCTTTTCAGGACAGAGACAGACATGGCTCCAGGGAGAGTTCGCACTCCAGGGATTGCTCCCTGAAAGGCTTATGGATGAGACCAGATCAAGGACAGCTCTCTCTGTCTTGGTCTTGCCTCCAGTGTAAGTGCAGCAGGCTTTGTACCTTCAAAGTATGTTGCATGCCTGTCAGCCCATCAAGCATAAAACACATCCTTACTGTTTTATATCACAACAGTACAATTCTATGGGTTGCAATGCACTTCTCACATTACTTCAGGCAGTATGAAGAAAAACCACCCCCTTACATTTTAGAGTCACTGCGGCATCCTACAAAGCCCACAGAAAGGCAAGGGCTAGATCATACACAGTGTGGAACAGCCAGTCATCTTTAAAGAAAGCTGGCCCTAAACTGTTCAGATGAGAATCAGAGTGAGCCATGTGGCCAGAGAGGGCCAGGAATCATATCTTGACCCTCTTTCATCTAGCATAGTGTCCACACAGAGGAACATCATACAGTGGAAGATAATGAAAAAAACCAAGCCCTTATGAGATACTGAATTGGAATAAGGAGATGCTAACCAGCCAGTCCCCTGCCAAAAGTAGTTCTGTGGTTTCTCCAAGTGTCCTTGAAGTAAACATGGGGGACCTGAAATTTCTCTTACATGCAACTTTCCTGATGCTTGTTCAAGACACTGAAGATAAAAATGCTTCCTGGTGTTAAAAAATGCATACGCACAAACATTTGAGTTTGAGGCTTTGTTGTTGTTGATCTTTTTGATTAAATACAAATGCCAATCTTGTTTTGCCAGAGCTAGGAGAGAAACCAGCTCAAGCCATAATTGCTTACTCTAAGTAGAATCTGACTGCTGTTTTCCTGACTAGACAAAAACATTTATTTGTTCTGGTTCCAGCTTGTAGCAGATCTCTGCAAAAGTTACCATTCTATGTAGGCACATGGGTCAGGCTGAATGAACAGAGAACAGCTGAAGCATATAGGACACTCCTGAGCATCAAAGTGTGCAATTGTAGGCATCACATTTTAAAATAAATATTTATTTATCCCAAAGGAATGCAAAGGGAAGCAGTAACTATGGTAGGAAAAAAAAATAAATCCTCACAGGCAAAGAGAAATTGTGTGATTGATTAAGGAAGAAAACAGGGTATCTACAAAAGACCACTATAAGAGATGGTAATTAGTTTTTCTGTACGTCCATCTCATGTAGGACAAGAGGTAATCAGCTTAGTTTGCAGTAAGGGAGATTGAGGTTAGATATTAAGAGAAACTTTCTCACTATCCTGGTAGATAAGCACTAGGAGAGGTTACCAGAGGAGCCTCTGGAATGGTCTGGCCTCAGGCTTTAAAAGCAGCACTGACTTAAACAGAACAGTTCAGTTCATCTGGATCTGCATCCCAACAGGCTAGAGACCTTTCCAAAATCCATCTTGATCACATATCTCTGTGACCCTTATCTCGCTCTCAGAGGAGGAGGACAGTATCTGTGGGATACATTTCTCATGCCCCAGCAACCCCAGTAGAGACAGGAGGAGTGCCAGAGAGGAAGCCACGACACAGAGCACATCTTGCTCCTGTCGTTCTAAGCCAACATCTCCTATGGTTGGAGCCTTGTAGAGACATCCCAACTCCTAGGTCATATTTCTAGCCTGATAGTTTCTATCAACCATTCCTTCCCAAAAAACAAGTGCTTAGTAACAGTCCATCAGCAGCAACCTGAGTAGGAGCCTCTTGCAGTGGGGGAGAGGGGCACAACTACAACTTCACAAGCTCCAGTAATAGCAATAATAAAACTCACACTTCATGGAGTCTAAGCTTGTCAAAATAACCCACGACCTAAAGAGCACTGCACTTTCTAATCTGCAGAGGAAAGGGATGTTTTCTCATTCACTATAGAGCTTCTTCTAGAGCAAGCCCTGTCTGTCTGCATCAGGATGTACCCGTCAGAAGGCTATGATATCAACGGAAGAAAACCCAGCTAGTTATTCACAACTTACCTAAGGCAGATTCACTCAACAGAACATAACTGAAAGTACTATCTGCCATTTTGCATTCCCAGATCCAGTTCTTTCTCTTGTTTTGGTTTTATTTCTTTTTATTGTTTCCCTTTCTTTTGTTTTCAAGTGCTAAGAGTTATGTAAGATGTAAGACAAGGAAACAAAATAACCTCTGGGACTCCCACATGAGATCATCAGGAGGATTATTAGATCTGGCACAGTCAGCTCCCACTTTACTGCTCCCTGTAGCCCTCCCTGAGGACAGGCAATGGGGTTACTGAGCTAGACTTACTTTTACAGCTTTCTCTTTTATCTTCTTTTTTTTTTTTTCAATCCTGAATCAACGATTCTCGTAATGTTGTAAACCTAGCATGCATGTGAGGAACTCATTCAGCCTACTTGCATCTATTATGTTACTTACACACAGTCCCATCTGAATGAGAGCTTGAAATTGCAGCTTCTGTGAAACAAAGCAGCTGAACAAATGAACACTGAAAGGTTGGAGTTTAGGTCAAGAAATTTGAAATACTGGGCAGTGCAGGTCAGATCTTTACCTGTAGGTACAGAGCTACTGGAGTTGAGAAAGCCAGTTGGTTTTCCTCCCTACCACCTGCCACACTACACTACAAAAATGTCAAACCATGGACTTAATGTATATAAGGAGCGACAGAAGAGAACACTATTGCTAATGGTGTCCCAGCTATGTTTGGAGACTGCAGAAGAGAAAGGGGCTACCTGCAAGACTAAGAAGGGGAGAGAAAGTGTAAGATAAAGCACAAAGTCACAAACAGACCTGATGTGATGGCATACTAGAGAGGCAGAATAAAAGTATCTGAAAAATCAAAAGTCTGGCCAAACTATTCTTAAATATTTACCTTAAATACTATAAAAAGCACTGTGAAGTTGTAGGAGTCAAATTCCTATTCTCCCTCTCATATTCCACATGTAAATTGGGAAAAACTTCAGGATAATCAGTCAGCTTCAGAGCAACACAAGGTTAACAGCAGTCATGTGGAGCGCAGAGCTGCCTCCTGTTGAGCGACCAAGACTATCCCAGCATGGTGTCTCAGGACAGACCTCATATGAGCATCAACTCTAGCCACTTGTTTGGCTTGTGAGCCACTGGGAAAAAAACAGTTGTAAATGGATATGCTTACAGTTGCAACCACATACAGTGATAAGGGAAATATCATCAGAAATACAATTTTTGGAAGTCCTGCATTTGTACGGATACTGAATACTCCATGTGGCCTGTATTCCTGTAGAATAGAATCTCATATATTTTACTTCAGTTTTATAACCTTGAGATAACAACATACATGGAGACCACTATCTTCATTTTAGTTTTCTGTCAGCAACAGAAAATAAATAACTAAATAATCACAGAGGAAACTGGAAGACTGACCTGGATAAAACCCACTCTCCTGAATCCCAGGCTGGTCCCCTACCTGCTCTCACTTGAAACTTAACATTTAGGTATGTTTCAGTAAGGAATGTTTTTTTTTAACATACCCAGAATTACTCTCTGGTTTGCCAGAACGTCTGTGTTCTTGGACAGGACAGTTTCTGAGAAGGGTGGCCAAATGTCCATCAGGTCTGATGGCAAGGTGGTTAACTTGTTGCTGGATATGTCCAGGTAGGTGAGGTTCCTCAGGTACCGGCCAGCATCAGCAGGGAAGCCGGGGACTTTTTT
>NW_008598548.1:21506-47364 GCF_000691845.1 Merops nubicus
GAGTCCGTAGGTTGGGCATCTCTGCCAGGGATTCCCAAGGGAAAGTTGAGAGCAGGTTACCATCCAGCCGTAGCTCATGCAGTTGTTTCAAGTTATAAAAACTGCTGATATCAATGTTGGCTACACAATTGTAAGTTATCCACAGGTATTTGAGATCTACTAGGTAATAAAAGGCTTCGGTTGGAATCCTTCGTATGACAGTTTTCTCTATACGTAGTTTTACAGTATCCACAGGAACATTCACAGGGATCTCATACATGTCCTGATCATTACAGAGCACAGACCTAGCAGAGAGACACAGAGAGAGAAACAGGCTTTTCTTTATCAGATATTTGTATTTCAGATTTAAATGCAAATGCTATTATTGTCTGCAACACTACTGGTAGAGTAGAGAATGTCAAACCAAGAACAGTCATCTGTATTTAAAAAATGGAAAGGACAAATGTGGAGTTTCTCAAAAAAAAGGATAGAAAATAGCAATGATAATTTCACATGATATCAAGATTTGCTTTATTACAAAGCGTGCAAGCACCATCTTCTGCCCATCATCCTATTGCCAACTGAAAAACAGAAGCCATGGTATAAGCAATAATACATGCGTGTATCTCAAGTGGGAAATGCATGACATTTTATGAAAATTCACAATATTGCTTTAATACTTTCTATTTTTTCTCCATGATAAAGATTAAAAGTATTTGTGTATATTTACCTTTCAGAATAGACTGAGAATCGAAAATTTCTCAAAATAATTGCTTTCTAGCCCTCTGTCTGATGTCTATATAGAAATTACCTGTTTTTTAGGAGTTCTAAGAACTTTCTGTTCCTGTGGATTTCAGTGAAACGGGATTTCTCAGCATTTTCAAAAATTAGTATGTTTCCATTTCTTTGAGGTATTATTAACTTAAAGATATTAGCTTGAAGATTCCCCTCCATTTAATAAGCCTGTCTTTAATTTTTTCCCCTTTTCTCTATATTCTTCCTCTGTTTTACTTTCTCCTCACATGGTTTTTTAATAGGTATGTTGTGACAAGTAGCAATGACAAACGGTATTTTTCAAAACTGACATGACAATACACAGATCATAAAATTTCAGATTAAACTCTTTATTACCAAAATTACACGATTTTCCTGCAGATTAAAATAAATAATAAACTACTACATTTATTTAAACCAGAATCACCTTACCATAGACAACTAGTTTCTAGAAATAGAAAGGATATTACAATAGTAGGAAAATCGTGGAGCAGAAATTGCCTTCTGCAGAAAACTGAAGATTTAGAGTAGCTATTTGCTGAGCACAAAGCCATAATCACCATCTGCTCCTACTCAGGAACACTGCTAGCCATACAACACCAGTGTAAAATCTGCCTTTATTTCAACTATGCTAGAAGTAATTTGCAATGTATGAAAACATTATTTCCAATTTCTTTGACCCTTTTCCGTATAAATTGCATTGTATAACAAATAATAAAACATGTACCTTGCTCCAGTGCCATCGCTTCTGCCATGGTAAACGCAAGTGCATTGTGAAGGACAAAACCCATGCACTTCTCCAAAAAAGCTCATTAGGAGGTAGAAGTAAATAAACAGATACATGGCTTCCTCCCAGCAGAACTGATATGAAAAAATTTGAAAACTTTATTCCTAGGCACTCATGTGCAGTGTGCTACAAACGTGAATGTAGACATCTATTTAGTAACAGCAGATTACATCAGATTAGCTGAGATCTGTAGCTGCTTAACCTTCAAATGTATCCTGAAAGGGATCAGTTAAACCTGTTCATTCTTTATTCTGTCAGAGCACGCTCTGTTTCAAATCATATCCACCATGTTTCAAGGCTATTTTAATATGTAGCTTGTATGTAATAAAATAACTCTTTTCTCCTTGTAAGAGGCAATGCATTAGTTACTGTCCAAAGAGTGCTCCAATATTCCTGAAGGAAATATAGTACAGGACGAGGATATTATATGGCATTTTCTTTAGTACTAAAAATTATATATTAATAGGAAGTCTAGACTCCAGAGCTTTAAAAAAAATCCCGTAAAAACAGGTTTTTACCAAAAAAACCCACTACATATATTTTAAATAAGTTACACACTGGAAGCCAAAATTTAGATGTAGGCATACATAACAATAGAAGATATTTATTCTCAAAGTCTGAGAATCATCAAGAGTGCATATACTACCGTCCATAAGTAGATCTATGCATAGTCATGTTTTCCATCCTGAATAAATCCTTTGCTCATATCTCCAAAGGTACTTTTAAAAAATTACACAGCAGACCTATATAACCATGAGACTGATTTAGAAATGATGATAAATTACCACAAATATTTACTCAGTTCCATGTGTCTTCCAAGTGCCAAGCTTTAGGGTGCATTTTCGCTCATTTTCAGGATTTGCTGTGCAGTGAGAAGTACCAAAAATATTCTACTACTAAAACAAAAGTTGTCTTTTTCCATCAAATACATTTTGTTGTGTGAGCCAACACTTTAAAAATACATCAAATATCCTGAAACTGCTTCAGAATCCTAAAAGATGGTAACAGGTTCTATGGGGTTTGTCTAGATATTTTGACACCAGCATATTCTCAGAAACAGAACTTTGCAAAGCATAGCAACATGGACACTTGGTATAGAAATATATTCACACAGGAAGAATCCAGACTATTTCAAATCTGGAAAATTTTTAAGGGAAGCTGAAGTAAAGTAATTGATGAAAGGAATTACAGGTACAAAATCTATCTTACTGAACCCAAGCACTCCCTGCTTCAGTCTCTCCCTGCCCCTCTCTCACCTTGTCCAACCCTGTAAGAGTCACTGTGACTACTTCACTATCTTTTTTTATTTGACATAAACCAATAAATTTCACTCTGAAAACCTAAAGTCTTAGTGGTTTTTGGTTTTTATCTTCTTAACCTATCTAAAAAAGTTTACTGCGATTAACAGAAAACAGCTGGCTGGCTGGGGCAGGTTATTATTCCAAAAAGATTGATCTTCCAAAAGTTTAATTAACTTTTCACTCCTTTCATGTAACTTGTGCAGGCAAATGAGTTCTACGATGTCAGTGCACTTTGAGATACACTCATGGGCAAGGCATTGTTTATAGTTATCTCTTGTCTTGTCTGACATCGCACCATGGCCAGGATCGCCCTTCGAAACCTGCAAAGGACAAGAAGAAGAAAGCAGAAAGATCATTAGATGGAGAAACAAATACAAAGAAAAACTGGGTAACCTGACCTTAAGTATTACAGCAGTTTCCAATTTTAGTAAAATTTACTTAATAAAGACCAGTGTATGTGGAATTCAAAAGGACATAAGTCTCTTTCACTTCCATGTACAAGAACAACTCAGTTAAGTTCAGTGTTTCTTCTACAACAGAGGTCACAGCAGCTTTTGCTTATCCCAGGACAGAATATAGTCATAAGATGAATTTACAGAACAGGGAAAAAAAACAAGATGATTTTTCATTGACTCAGCAGGATCAGACAAGTTCACCTAGACGGAGATGACAGGCTCTGCTTCTAGGTTGGTAGTAAAGAAAGGAAGGATGCTTCCTTGCAACAGCCAGTTCTCAGTCAGAGGCATTGGCTTGGTAAGAGCATTTGATATGCTTGTTCAAAACACAAGAAAATTTTTAACTTATTTACTTTAACAAAAAGTGTCAATCCACCCCAGTCAATCAGGATGTGATGCATCTCACATCAGGCAAGGAAATCTACAGAAGTGCCGGTGCAACCCAAGTTCCACAATGATCCAGTTTTGAGAAACCACTAAGGGACTTTCAAAACTCTCTTACAAAAGACTTGTTAATGTGTTCTCAAAAGTCTTTACCAATTCAGTATGTTCCGATGATGATTAAATAATTTATTTTATCTTTTCCTGTCCAAAAGGTGATCTTTGGTAAATCAACAGTGGCTTACTCTTTGATCTCTTCACTAATCAGTTTGTCATATTCTACAGATCATCTTTCTATAGTTAATAATATGCTAAAATCATGAAGTAGACTGGTACTAAATTAGGAACACTTACTTTTTGTTTGCAACAACATAAATGCAGGGATTGTAGAATGTGGAAGACTTTGCAAAAAGAGGCGCTATGATGGCCATTGCAGGAGAAATTTTCTTTGGGTCTCCAAAGGAAGACCATAAACACACAATAGAATATGGAGACCATGCCACCAAGAACATTACAATCATCACAACAGACATCTGTAAAACAAGAAGAACATAAGCAGTATTACCTCAAGACCTACCTCAAAAGCACATACACCTTTGTGAAAACAGACCTATCCAGAACCAAATAACAACATGTAAACAAGCCCACCTGATAAATTTTGAAAGGTTATAATGCAGTCTCACTTTGGGATTTTACTAGTACATCCCACAGTCACGCACTTTGGCATGCTGTTATGTCATTATGTACAATCTTCCTTCATAGTCAGCACTACTGATTATGTTAAAACTGTCCCTTAGAAGTTTAAATGGCCAGACAGAACTTCACACAGGAATTATGACCAACGTAACAAGTAATTCTGGAATGCTATTAGCAAAAATAAAAGTTTAAAAAAAAAAAAAAAAAAAACGGAGAGAAAAATCTAAGCCAATTTTTTAATAAGGTTGTTAATAAAAATGTGTCATAAGACTTAACTGTGGTAGAGTTAAATAAAAGAAAGTAAATTTTCTAGTACACAAAGGCTCAGTCCATATACTTAAGGAACCCAGAAGCATCTCTGCTTGGTTTAATGAGGCATGGTAGCCATGTTCAAGCACCATACTAAGGAAATATCCAAGCACTCTTGTCTTCTCTGCCTGCCTGTCAGAAACGACAGCCTGAGCGTGTTGGGTCCCACACCCCTGAACACACCACAGCTAGAACTCAACAGTGACAAATTGAGGGTAGCCAGGGGGTAGAAGAGGAGTCAACTGGGACAGACTTCTCTGGATTTTGTCAGAGACACGAATCAATAATTGAAACTGGAATGGAAATCTCAAACTAATCAAGAGGACAAAACAAATCACAAGAAAACCAAACAAAACTGCAGGGATCTTTGTATGTACAGAATTCCCTACTGTTGTTTATCTATACATTTATTCAGTCTTCTAGTGATAAACAAAATAAGAAACAAGGATTAAATGGCTACTTTGTGTGAGCATGACCAATAGACAAGCAATGACTCTCTCCACAGAAGATTCCTATTAAAATACAGATGCAATACCTATTAATAATAATGTAAAGAAAGAATCCTTTCATTTAGTATTTTGTTGGGTGCATAGAAAGCTTAGAAGATGCTAATTTGTGAAAAGCCAGCAGTCCAGTATCTACTGGATACTGCTTAACTCCAAAGCTTGAATTTTTTTCTCTCTTTTTTTTTTTTTTTTTTTTTTTAACTAATAACTCAGTGTCTTCGACTGCAAAACCAGAGAAACATGTTTACTTCACAAATGTGAGTCTGAATTTATAACTGAATCCACAGTTTCAGGCACTTTAAAACTTCTTCAGAAGGGCAGAATGCTTAAATTATTATTTTTAGGTTAAAATGTAATTTTTCAGATTTTTAGCAATATAAAAAATTTTCAAGGAATGTTAAGTTTGCATTGATAAGTAATTTGAAAGCATAGATAGTCTTCTGTCCAATTCTCTATCACTTTTTTCATGTCCAAACATAAACCGTATCTTTACAAAAAGGCAAAGGACCTAGTGAACTTTCTTAATGTCTTTTATACATTAAAAGAATGTCAACCTTCCAGAAAGGATACCTAATTTTATGCCAAAACTCACACTTGCTATTGTTTACATAACAAAGAAATAAGCTCAACAGACAGAAAAGAACAAAGGATTGAAAGGATACAGCTTGGAAGCTTAGAAATGCACTCTCCTTTCTAGGCCATGCGTTCGTACCAGAGTTGGCCAGTCCATTTCAGATCAGATACATCCGTGAACCTAGCAGAAAGCTGAAGGACTCTGCAGACACAGAGAGTAAAAGTCTGGCTAGGACACCTCTGAGATACATTTATATGTAATGCCAGAGGGCAGAGGCAAGGAAAATTCATGTTCAGTTCAAAGGAAAATTCAAAGTAGCTGTTCAACTGGAAAGAGTACTAGGCCAAAAGTAAAGAATCCAGTGTTGTCAGACTATATATTTATAGAGAGAGAGTGGTATAAGAATTTTCACCAAGGCTAAATTTCAGTTAATATTTAGCATGAAAAGGGAAAAGGGGGAATGCAGGGAAGAGAAATGCTTAAAAGGTTGCACTGTTCCTTTGCCCCCAAGACTTTAACACAAAAGAATATGCTTAAAACAAAACACTCTGTCATTTACCATACCTTTGTCACATCTACTTGGTCAGACCAATCTATGTTGATGCTCTCCAGGCAGTTACTGCTGGTATATTGTTTCATTGTCCGGGAAACATTGTAATAACAGTAAAACATGACTGTTAAGGGTACAACAAAATTAACAGCAATTACACTCATTGTGTAGGAAACAAAGGACCTGATAAGACAGAAAAACAAAACACAGTAACTTACAAATAGCCATCCAGGAAGAGTTACTGAAGAATTTGATATTTTGATTTATGATTTTTTTTTAAAAAAAGCTTTTAAAGAATTAGGAAAATTTGCTTTAGCTATTATTTCTTTAGGAACAAGTCTTGCAGTTTTCGACCATGGCTCAATTCCTATGCTTTTTTTCTAGATGTCCTCCATTTTATTTCCATTGTTTTAAAATTATTTTTATACACGAGGCCTCGTACTTCAGAAAGAAGTTATACCGATATAGTGGTGAATTAAGTAGTCTCAGCCTTCAGTAAGACAGAAAATTTAAAAGAAAGGGTGAAGGGGAATCTTACGCATCATTTTTTCTCCAATTTACTGTGCACGTTGCTCCAGTCGGATCCGGAGCGTAGCTAGCCCAGCCCACAGTAGGCATGGAAGCCCAAAAGACTGCATTGATCCAAGCAGCAAGGATTAGAGCGGCATAGCTACGGGCAGTCATTCTTCTCCCTGCGGCCAAGCACATACAGTCAGAAACCGTTGTCATCTTTTGCATCTTTCCAGTGACAAGTGGCTTCCAGCAAGTACATACCAGATTAACAATGACCCTTTCAAAGGCCTACACTCCTGAACGCTGTAGCATACGTGTTTTCTACTCCTGAACATCTCAAGCCTTCCAGCCTTTAATGCCACTTAAGTACTATCACCAATTCCAGCTCACAGCATACAGGCAATACCTGATCCTAACCCCATGCCAAAAAGCTTGTCATGCAACAGTGCATTCAGGTACATTTTTGCATGATTGCAGGCAAAGGAATTAAATGTTACAATGCAGCCATAACAGAGAGGAGAGAAAAACATCCAGTACAGTGTTAACACAATGCTAGAGGCACAAACCCACTCGATAGAGGTCAAAACTTCCTGCAGCTAGGGGCTTTCCATGTGCTTCTGTATATGCATGTGGCCCTCTAAAGACTGGAAGTGGCCATGAAAATACAATTTATAAACGGAATAATAGCCTAACTGTGAAATTTTCACTTTCACAAGCAGTACCATCCAGGCCAACTAGATAACTTACTTAACCAAGTACTCTGGGATCACGGCCTAAATTCAAATTATGCACAACACTGTAATTATGGAGTCATTCATGAGAGTACAATACAATTAGACCCATTTCATAGAAACCTAACAGTGAAATAATTTTGACCATAAGTACAGTACCTATATCAGGCCTGCAGATTGTCAGGTAACGGTCAACTGCAACAACAGTGAGCAAACCAATACTCGCCATCCCAAAAAAGATATTTAAGGCAGCATAGATCTGAAAGTAAAACAAGCAAACAAACAAAGTCCTTTCTGAGAAATCTTTCAGAGGTGCAAGCACAGATTTGTGGACTAACTCAAAGGCATGATGATACATTACATTCAGCCAGTGTTCTCTTCCATAAGTAAGGTACTGAAGGAACTAAATCAATGCAAGTAATTTGGATCTGGCTCATTTAAAATTAAACATTTCAAAAGCAACCTGCTTGTGTGCACATCAGAAATCCTAAAGACAAGACAGTAGTCTAGAAAGCAAACAAACACCATACTTCAATATACAAATTTTGAGATTCAAAGAGAAAGAGTTTGGAGGTTGAGGGGTTTTCAATTCATGTTCTCAGTATGCGTCAAAGAAACCTGAAGGGCAGGTTTTAGTTCATAAAAACAGTCATGGCTTACACCTGTTTCACAGACATGGAACACTGATTTTCTCCGTTGACCCCCATTTTTACATGTGTCAGATCTACTGCACAGAATGACATGCTGCAATCCCAGCTTGCTCCAAATTCACCTGCCCAGACATCCCATCGGCAGCCTGACCAGGAAGGATGACTGAGAGGGCTGTATTACCACTGGTACCCCAGAAATACAGAACCCTGTGCCAGACCACATGCCACCAGAGGTTATAATAAAGCTACAGAACACTCAGCCATCTCTGCTCACAAGATTCATTTAAGTTAAGTTGACATAAGTTGTGCTTCAAGTGATCTTAACTCCCAAAGCACTGGTTGTGAGATTTCACATCAACACACTGCAAGTCAGTCTAGATTCAAAGATGACTGAATTTTGAGCTTGAAATAACTGTGTGCTTAGGCAACTGATGTCAGATTGTTATAATAAAGGTCCATTTTATAGAGGTCCAAATTGTATAGTGTTGCGAATATTTTCCTTGAGTCACATGTTTAGCATATGCCTTCACATTACTATGCATTTTCCTGGGAGTTTAAGCCCAACAGTCTTTTAAAAAAGTAGATTTAAATCACAGTACACAGCAAGCAAAGGGCACCCTTTCTCTGCTATGGAAGGACAATTTTTCAGTTGGTGTACTTTTAAAAATACAGCTATTAAAACTAGGCTAAATCTTTAATGGAGACAAATAATCCTGCAGGCCTTCATTTTGGGTATCCTCATAACGTCATCCAAAAGAACGTGTACTTGCCAAGAAGAACTCATCAAGATCTGTCAAGCTCATCATCAAAACAGTAGTCACATCTGAAGTCTTTTAAATATCAAATAATTATCAAATGTGCGTGTGCCACTATAAACTTCTTCGTTTGGGGATTTTATTTCCTTAAGTCTGTTGTACAATCTCTAGTTGATAAATATAAGGTTACACTTTAATGTTTTCAGATTATAAGTTTGAAATTAAATTCACACAAAATCCTGTATGCAGAAATTGTTGACATTGCTGAATATCAGTTCCATGGGTAGAGTCAAATTTTGGATCTCCATCTCGTCTCTTAAAAGAACTAATATTAGGTAGAGCTTCTATTTATTTCTCAGTTTCTTTTCAAGTGCTCAAAATTTTCTCTCTGACTGAATTTCAATACCTGGCATCCAGTATATCCAAATTTCCAGCTTCCATGCAGGTCTGAGGCAGCCGACATAGGGTAACCAATGCCACTGACACCAATGTCAGTAAAAGCCAAGTTGATAATAATTGCATTGGTTGCCGTCCGAAGCTCTCTGTACTTAACAAAGATGCCTAACACAACAATGTTACTGAAAATGCTTATCACTCCTGTAAAAACAGAAAAAGGGAAACTTTACAAAAGATACACACCAGACAGCAATATGCACACAGAAGAAAATGCAGTCTATTGTAGTATCAAAGTCCTAAACAAGTTTTATTTTCAGTCATGCGCAGTTTTGCAAAGAGGATAGAAACCTGAAAAGGAGAGAAAAGTTTTTGCAATTAGGTAACTTCCACTTGGATTCTGTAAGGGTCAAAAGTTGAGAGTTTTGCCAAACCTGGGACTTGCGATGCAATGACAACAAGCATAGCAGAAATCCAAAGGCATCTTGGCTTATGATTCAAACACTTCAGCCATGGAGCACCGTGCTGTCTTCCATGGCAAAAAAAAAAGAATGCAAGTTAACAACTGGCAAAAAAATGTGGTGCTTATGATGCATCTAGTCCAGCAGAAGGCCACCACCTGAGATCTTCAGTGAAGTGCTTCCACTGTGGATTCAGACAACAATCCTGGGCAGAAGGAACACAGAAGCTTTGACTTTGCTACCACTACCCCAGCCAGACTAACTCCCCTCTCCGCTCATGAGGTCTCAATTCTTTGCAAGCATCAGAGTTGGCTCAGGTTGTTGCAAATTGTATTTTCTAAGCCTTGTCAAGCTGACCAGATGCTCTGCACAGCCTGCCACAAGGCTGGGCCTGCACCAGAGCTATTTCCTCCACCTGACAAGCTCTAAGGTTGGTGTCATAGCCATGGTAGAAGTCCACCTCTGCACAACTTCCTCCTACCTCACTAACCTGTGTCTTGTTAAATCTCTTTGCTCTGGCTTGACTCAAACTGTGTCTGAAGTCTGTTATGAGGCAACAAAAGAAATGGCCAGCAGACAAAAAGCTGTAATGAAGAAATACAGTACTAAAGATAAAATGTACGTTCTCCTCTCATGTCCAATCCCTCTTAAACTTGTTTTGGACTTAATGCTCTTCGAGGTGCCCAGGACACGCTTCAGGATCCTGTGTATCAGCAAGCTTTTTCTGATTTTGGTGACCTAAATTAAAAGCTCTAGATCCTCCTTTTCTCCTGCTATTCCTCCTTCCTAGCCAAATCCCTCTGCATGGCTCTTGGAGTGGTTTTACATGGCACTCCCACAGAAGAGGGTGTTTTTGTTTGTTTGTTTGTTTTTGTTGTGGTTTTACTCTCTTCAGACTCCAGCCTGTTGCAGAGATATCCAGAGCAAACTCCCATCTTCTAAACTTTCACTAACTTACTATTAATACAAGTTATTAATAAACAGCTAATAAGGTTAAAAACTCCCCCTTGCACCGCAGCATAGAAAGACTCAATAAAATAGAGAATTTCAACACATTCAAGCAAACATAACCATTAAAAAAAATGACTTGTAGATTACTACAGGCATTTGTAAATTGTTCATAGATTCCCTTGTCTGGCACAGCTGTTACCGTATCATTGAACCAAATCCTAATCTTACAAATGTTTGTATAGACTGGGCACCTTAAATTACACGTTGAATGTTATTTTGGTAAAAGCCTAACAACACATTATCCATGGAAAAACCCCTCAGAATTTTCCTTTATTTTTAATTTAAAAACTCTCATATATGAATCAAAATACTATAATTTTCATCACCTGAAGCATAACTCTATACTTCCAAAAGCAGACCCATCTTCTTTCACTGTCACTGCCCATCCTTCCTCAGTCCCCTGGCAATCCATCAGTTTTACTGATGGGATTTCTGCTCCTCTGCTGACTCCACCAAAAACCTGACACAGCTTAGCTTTTGCTGACATGGCTCTGTGGAAAGGGCAATAAGGCTTTTAAGTAGTATACAACGTTCTCCATCTCTGTCACTATCAGTGCTGCAGCAAAGAGTTAAAAATCTCTAACACCAAACTACAAACATGCTGCAGTTCAAACAACCACCTTAAATGAGCAGGGTTAGGAAACCTAAGGGCAAGAATCACTTTAAAGCGCTTCAATTCCACAGCTGAATTTTTAAGACTTCAGTTGGTATCAATATGGAAAATCCTTCAAATCTTGAAAAGTCCTGTGCCCTCCATCACTGGCAGTCCATAGGAACACAATTAATAGATTTATAAATACCAGCATAAACCGCAGTGCATCAAACTGAGGCAGACATTTCCCAAGTCTAATACATATCAGAAGTACCATCTGAACCGTTATACTCAGCAAGACCTACATTAATACCATGAAATACATGAAAAAGGGAAGAATGAAAGGCAGTGCATACAGAAAAATGTAACAAAGGTG
Organism: Merops nubicus; assembly: GCF_000691845.1. NCBI lineage: Eukaryota > Metazoa > Chordata > Aves > Coraciiformes > Meropidae > Merops > Merops nubicus. The sequence continues at coordinate 33,301 of NW_008598548.1, forward strand.
ATACTTTGGACAACAAGCACTAAAGACAACACCAATTCTCCAGCTTCTAAATAGAGTTTTTCCTTCTCCATTATGTAAATTGCTACCATTTTTAATTATACCTGAAACTCATGTAAGGAGTTCCACTGCAATATTTTATTCATTACCAATCTCCTACATTACAAAAATTCTGTTAACAGATTCAGTAATTTTAAAACCAAAGGAGGCAAAATTAAAATTAATTCTTTGCTATCTCTTTCCATTCTCTTTTTAAAACCAAGCATGCCTGTACTCAGGTGCAAGTCTCCTGCTTAGTGCTTAAAAATTACATTACAGATGATGTTGGAGGTGCATAGCCACACAGATGCCATCAGCTGTCACGCTGATATATTCACACATTTCAGGAATGACACTATAATGCTAAAAGCTCCTAAAATAAACAAAAGCAGGGAGCTGGGAATCTGCTCTGAAACCAAGACCACGGTAAAAGCACTCGCAGTGCCAGTTCTGTCAGCTCTCCTGTTGACAGGTAGCACGTCATCTCTTGGGAGAGATAAAGCAAAATAGAACTACAAGTTTATAAAACAGTACAGGCGTCTTATGAGGCATGCTTTAACAGATATTACAGCTAACAAGAATGAAAAGAGAAACACAGCAGGACTGTAAACTCAGATCCTCAGGGAAGGAACCTGCTAAATACACTTAAATTTAGTGCTTCAGAGCCCAATCATAAAATGAAGGAGGGGTAGAGAATCAAATCAAAACAAGGAAGAACGAGGGGAAATTGCTAAGTCTATATTCCTTAAAAATTTTAGCACCACTAAAACAAATTAATAATAGAGCCAACAAAACTGTGTTCTGGGATGCAGAATGTAAGAAAGAAGATGGATTCCATCTTGAAAAAAGTGAGAAAAACCATGCAGATTCAATAAATGTTCTCTTCCCTCTTTATGAGAATCAAGTCAAGCAGAAAAGCAAAGATTCACCAAGCAGCAGTTAAGCAGTGCTCATTAGAAGGGTAATAAAGCTGGTGAAGGCTCTAGAGAACAAGTCTCATGAGGAGCGGCTGAGGGAACTGGGCTTGTTTAGCCTGGAGAACAGGAAGCTCAGGGGAGACCTTATTGCTTTGCACAACTACCTGAAAAGAGACCACAGTGAGGTGGGGGTCAGTCTCTTATCCAGGAAACAATTGATAGGACAAAAGGAAATGGCTTCAAATTGCAGCAGAGAAGGTTTATGCTGGATATAAGGAAAAAGCTTCTTCACCGAAAGGATTATCAAGCACTGGAACAGGCTGCCCAGGGAAGTGATGGAGTCACCATCCTTGGACGTATTTAAAAGATATTTAGATGTTGCACTCGGGGACATAGTTTAGTGGTGGACTTGGCAGTGTTAGGTTTATGGTTGGACTCAATGATCTTAAAGGTCTTTTCCAACCAAAATGATTCTATCATTTCTTAGAGGGCAGGGAGTGCAGACCAAGCCCAAGACTTTCAGAAACCTGAAATCATCAGCTGGGAGGAACTCATGTGATTCAGAAAAATCACAGGGATGCTGCCACTTGACCTGTGAAACATCTTAGGGTTAGATGACTATTCCCACATTTCTTTAATTAAATCTTGTCATCTTGTGAAGATAAAAACCTCATGACCTGATCAAGAGCAGAATTTCTTATTTTCTTTCTTCCCACAGAAGCAACGAAGACTAAAGGCAGACCAAATACAAATACGAGCCCTAATGGACTGAAACAAGTATGAGTAGCAGCATCAACACAATGAAGGTTAGGTCCAGGTACAACAAGAAATTTACTTTTCCAGTTAGCATTTTACAACGATGCCAGAGTATTTCACTGTTACAAGCTGAAAGATATCTAGGAGGCAGTACTGCTTCCTGCAGCCTGAGTATTCCTACTGTCATAACTAAAATGACCACTGTAGTGGGCAACACTTAACAACTCTGTTCTTTTCAGAAAAAAAAAAAAAAGCAATTATTTGCAAAAGAGAGAAGCATTCAAACCTTTTAAAAAGTTGCACAATGATGAATGCTATTGTACTTGATCCTTATTCTTAGACATCTGCTTTTTAACACAGTTTAAATATTCCACATGTGAGAGGTGCCATGGTAAGGCATTTGCAAAGTAATCAATCATACTTTCAAAGAAGTTATAGAACTTACTGTCAAAAACATTCCTCAATGAAAAAGCAGTCCAAGCTACAGGTGATTCACTAGGTTCCCCCAATAAGATAAGGAAAAAAACCACCACAAAGTCATTCAACTTTTTTAACAAGATATTTAATGTCCATGAAAGATTAAAAATGAATATCTGGGTTGATTCTGGCTAATTCCATCAATCACCTGTGGTATCTTTGACCCCTAACACCAGGTGGTCAAACTATCTGAAAAGACCAACTTATTATATACGGTGTAATATATTTTAATTAAAATATAGCAAGTATCGTATATATTTGCAGCATCTAATAGATCCAGTTACCTGTAGATAGTGTGGTAGTACTGCAGAACATATCTAGCCTTCCAATACTTGATCATCGTCCATCTCTACAGCTTCTTAACAAGTCTATGGGTCAGTGTAGCTGTTGTACCTATTCTGCTAAAAACCTAAAATATATTATTGCTTTTGCCTTCAAAAATACCTTCTTTACTAAAACAGTAATTTGTTAGTCACCACTTCAACCAGATTTGCTAAATATAAATGTGACCATCAGCAATAATATTTCATATAAACCTGAAGTACATTAATATTTTGAAGCATTTTAAAAGTTAATTATAACATAGAAAATGTATGGCACAGTTTATGAATAAAGTATTTACAAACTGATTTAATTTTCCATAATAAATTTATAAAAGTTCTACTGTTAAATACAGTAGGTTTCAAGTTCTGATCATCTTGATATTTCAGTGCTATAGCACTCAAAGCTTCAGAAAAACATCACTGAAGCAGTTGCAGTTTTAACAGTGAGAAAGTTTTCAAGGAGAAAGAAAAAATAATTCCATAATCATTCATGTTCAGCCAAAGGCCATTGCAGTCAGAGGGAATGAACACGATGTCAAGCCTCCCAGTGGGCTTTTTCTAACATGTGTCACCGGTGAAAAATACAGAAATACAGCTGCAACTGGAGTCTGCTCTTCTCTGATTAATGGCCAGCTCCCTCCCTCCAAGTCACATTCCAACCCTTCCCCTTGCATCCCCCTGACAGACACCCGCTCACATGCTCAGACTACACATATATTACTACGAACATGTGGCCCAGGAGAAATCTCAAGATAGCTTCAAGCACATCACAGAAAAATGCAAGATGTGACAGCTATGCCCTATTTTTATCTCTTTGCAAGCTGGCAGAAATTAATTCTCACTCTCTTCTAGAATTACGTATCAACAAAACGTATTTTTTGAGACACAACGCTGCCTTCAAATATAGAGCAGAAAACTTAGATGTTTCTGCACACTTCAGCCAGGCGGCTGATTGCAGTAAACTATGAAGAAAAGCCACCAGACATTTGTGTAATACAAAACGAAATACCGTCGCTGTTACTGTACAAAACAAGCATTCAGATCTATGGTTCTATTTTAAAAAGTTATGCAACAATTTGACAATGCCCATACCTGCTGTTATTAAGTAAGCTGCAACTATGTTGTGCTCAGTCTGTGTAAAGGCTGAATGAGCTTCACTGTCACTTTCTGAGGAATTGGATGAATCATTCCAGTCCATTTTGCACAAAAGGGACTGTCGTCTATCCCCTGCAATAACTCATTGAGACAACGAAACACTACAAAACCCCGTCAAGCAAATTCTTTTATTATTCAACAGACTCACTGAACAATTAAAAAAAGGGAAGTAGGGGGGGGTGTTCCCGTCACCATTGACAGGCTCCAAGCATGATTTAATTGGACAAAAGTACAAAGAAGTTTACACTTGCAATCTATGCAGGAGATTGTTAATTAAACAAAGAGCAACACAGAACTGAGTACATTTCCAGTAGTATGCTTAAACTTCATTCTTACTGCTAAAGAGATTAACTGTCACATGCCCCCAAACTTTTCCTTCAAACCTCTTGTGCAATGCTTCAGAAACCTCAAAAAAAAGTTGGCTCAGGTCAGTTGGTCATCAGCCTGGCTTGGAACTAATTCCCATCACCACAGGGAACACACAAAGCCACAGCAGAACATAGAGGCACAAACGTCCATTTCTTCAAAAAGCAGAACACCTTTACTCCCAAGTCCACTTCTTCAAATCCTTAAAGACCTGCAACTTCAAGACTCTTAGTTTGATTTACACTCTCAAGCTGACACAGACACAAGACACAGGAAGAACACAGCCCAGTATTTCCTAAAGTGAAGCACAACTTTTAGAAAACTCAGTCGTTACTTTCTAAAGTAACCCATTCTTCAGAAAACGGTGTCTGAATATGCCTTAGAAGCCTGAACACCCTCTCTCTCCTAAACACACATATAATCTTACTTTGAATAAATTTTCCAAAGCATGTTACTGGGCAGAAAATTATTAGGTATTTTCCAAAGTCTTGAGCAGCAGAAGCTCATGTTTTCTTCTATTCAGTGATGAGGTAGCAGCACACCAAAGTAAAGATCATTTACAAAATCCTGCATAAATCTAAGATGGAATAAACCCTTGCACAAAGGGCTTATATGTATTATCAGTATGAGCAACCAAAGAAAGCGTTTCCTACCAGTTCCCCTTCACACAGTTTTTGCCTCATTTCATACTCATGCTGCATATAAAATCAACAGGGGTGAGCAGTCAGTGGTTCTTCAGTTGTATGTGGTTCTCGGGCAGCTCAAGCAGCCTCCCAGGCCTGGGCTGTGTCTTCTGCACAGCAGTCAGGGTGTAGTGACACAGGCAGCAGTGAGCAACACAGTCATCCCCTAGAAAGGACGTGTACCTGAAGAGCTCTCCCTTCCCTAACCCATGAAACCCTCACAGAGCATTCCCTCCCACTCCTCAGCTTTCCAGAAGAAGACATCCTGCATTTTACCCATTTGAATCTAAAGACAAGAAATTTTTGATATAAAAGTTGGTGCAGTCACAACATTTAGTCATTAATACAAGTGATCACGTGTCACAGTTCTACCAGTAAACGCTTTCTTTAGTGCCACTCATCTACTCCCTCTCTTCATCTCTCAGGGGACTTGTATTATTATGGTATTTCTTCTGTCAGAAGAGGATTAGAGAGGAACAGGGTGGGAGGGTTCCGAAAGGAAAGATGATCCATTTGGCAATGAAGTTGCTTCCCTAGTGCCCCACAGTCCTGCCTCAAAAGATAAAAGCATAGTGATAATTTGATAGCTTTGCTTTCCTCCCCTGAAACTTTGGCAACATTTTCAAAAGCATCTCAGATCTTGCAGCTTGCAATGCTGGATGTCTCAGAAAAGCAAAGCATTACTATTTTTATTCAGAAAGGATTCCCAACTCAGATTAACAGTTAATGAGACCATAGAGATTTTACACAGTTGCTGGTTAAAATGTGAGTCTGTAGTATGTGCAGCCCATCCTCAGTAACATTACATTGCCTCCATCCCCCCTTGTTTTAAATTTGACTAATTTTACAGAAACAGAAATTGAGAGAAAAAAGTCAAAATTAAAGGCACACATTACTTATCATTAACCTAAACCTATTTTTTTTCTAGAACACTGCAATTCATAAAACAAAGCCAAAAAGATAATGCAAGGGATTAAATATTAAAGTATACAAATATTCCAGAAAGTTGGAACCACAGTTCTTAAGCCAGATAAAATATGGCTTACCACTTTGCTTTTTAATAATGGCATAAGAAAAAAAGAAAAAAAAAAAGTCCAAAACCTCAGGCTGTTTTTATCCTCCAATAACAGACAGTATTACTAGTGTCAGAAGGGAGCTTTACAACCTCAGGTGCTGCTTCTCCTTCCCATTTGTCCAAGATCAGTAGGAACAAAATGCAATTTCTAGTTAAGTCCATCCTTCAATTTGTAGGTGTAGATACAGAACCCATTACAGGGTTTAGCAAGTCGCTTTCAGTTACTTTTAAAGTATATTTCAATCCACAAGCGATGAGGTAGAGAAACTTAACGTTTACGCTAAAAAAAAAAAAAAAAACACACGAAGCTCTTTCCCATTTTCAGTGGTAACCACGCTAAAAATGCAGAACCCACCCAAACCCTCCACGTTTATTAAGCACATCACCACAAGAGGGCTCTATAAGGCAGAACTTACCTTTAATCTTTTTACAAATCGATGCAAACAGTTCAAACCCAGTGGAATATAAATAAATAAAATATTCCCCACCCCTCACTAGAGACTTTTACTGGATCAAAACAGTCGATTAAAACAGTTTGACTCTAATGAGAATTTTCATATGACTGAAGAATCTTAACACTGAAAAATACAATTCCACAAAGCTTTTTACTCGTCACACTTCATACTATAGCTATGCTTTTTTTTTTTAAAGAAGACAACACTGCTTCTTGCCAAGACAATGCTTTGCACAACTGCAAATAACTGTGCACCAGTACGTGACTATCCAGCACTGCTTCAGGTGAACATCCCTCACTTCATGTCAGTGCTGGAGAGAATCCTTTGTGTCCCACAGCTGCCAGTCCTGCATACATTACAATATCCCAATTATTCTCTGCCATTTACCAAATTTCTCCATCAGAGTAAAATCTATGAACTATATTGAAGCATCCTATCCCAGCAGCTACAGAAAACACAAGGAGAAAAAAAACATCCCTCCTAGAAGGAATACAGGAGCACCAAAGCCATTCTCAAGGGGTTACAACTTAAGCTTTGCAACACACCTCCATGAATTACCCTGTTTAGCAAGGAGGTAGACCCCACATAGAAAAAACATAACCCCCTCAGTTTAATGTGGCAAGGACAAAAGGCTCACGGTACTTAAACTACATTTAAGCAACCTGATCCTAATGATATACCAGCTGCCATTTTCAAATTCAGCTGAAAGTCAGACCCTGTGTGTGGGCCAGATGTTGCAGTGGCCAACACATTGACTTGTAACTGCATTTTGGAAAAGCCTACCTTCTTCCTGAGCTTCAGAGCAGTATCGCAGGGCAGCAAACCCACTGGAGCAGGAGGCAGGTGAGAAGTTCTTTAGGTGGCCCAGCCATTTGCCCCAAAGGCTGGCAGTCAGGGAAAATCCAGGGCACACCACGTGGTCACTGAGAGCCTACTGTGCCACTAGCACCTCTCCCTCACTTCATACTGCACTCTGACTCTTGTCCCCAGAAAGAAAACTTCCCATTTCTGCCAATATACCTGTTTCTGTCAGGGCACTGGCGAGCCCACCTTCCCCATTTTCTGCAGGAAAAGCCTAAGATAATCTATAAGAACATATGTAATACTCAAATTCTTGCTTAGTAGGATCTGGAGCACAGTGACAGAAACACAAATGGAATTTGAATGAAAAAATTCAAGGCAGAGAGAAAGGCACCATATAAAATTAGAGAATTTGTATTATAGTTCATTGCAGCACTACACTGCAGGTAAGACATGTTTTAGGTTTTTTTATAAGATACTGAATTTTCATCTTACATTACTGACTACTTCCATTAGGAGTGCAGGGTCACGTGCTGGCACAGAGAAGAAAAGGCAGAACAGGGACTGGATGGACCTTGCCACAACTGAACATGATTCCTCCCCAGAAAGAAGGGGGAAAAGAAAAACAAAACCAAAAATAACTGAAATAAATTATCCGCCCTCACATGACTGACATGTCCAAGACACTGCTTCCTCATATGGCTGCTCATCTGACACCCAGTTCCCACGGATGTTCTTCCACCAGCATCTGAACATCCTACAACCTCCACAAATGTCTAAATTACAAATTTTCTCTGGACATTTCTGTTAATCCCATCCAACACTGTGTGCATAGGGCATGCCAGAATGCTCCTCACGCACTTCTCAGCTGGGACTGCAGTCCAATTTCTGATAACGAAGAGGCTGACCTTCCCTCTGGAGCTGCAATGGATACTGCTCTTTAACCCCTTCACACACAGAGGTGAAGCCTTTGCCTTGGCCCTGCACTGGCTTCAGGCTGACTTGCTGCTCCACCTGCTGTGAGGTTCAAAGCACGTGCCTCTTGTCCTAGGCTGCAAGATGGTACTTCTCATCACTTAAAGGTGATGGCAGTACAGTCTTCTGGTATTCTGGGGAAAAGTACATCCCTAAAGCATGCAGTGAGAACAGCAAAGCAAAGCATGAACTTGGGTGTGAGGACTGTGTTAAATCTTCTAAAGTAATGGAAGGTCAAAGTCAGCTACCCACAACGAGCCACGGGAAGCACCAGTGAAGAAACAGCAGAGCACAGGCTGGTGCTGCAGAGCTGCACCGTGCTGTGCAGGGACACGGCAGCTGCCCAGGACCCCATCCAGAGGGCAGAGCTGCAGCACCTGGCGTGGGAGCCCTGCGCCGCACAGCGACCAAAACGGCCTCAGAGTCAGGATTTAACCCACCTGGCCGAAGTTAAGTCTGGAGCAGTACAGGAGAATAACCAGCACCCCTCAGCTCCTCATCCTGCTGTGGCTCAACAGTAGACTGTTTCTTCTCACAAAAGGAAATCTAGCAGAAATTTCCAGTGTTTTGTGGCTTCTTTTCAGCTGAAGAACATTTTTATCAATTATTTTATGCAGCATCTGTTTTCAGATTTGTATTCTTGAATATTTGTTTTGCTGCCTTGTTTCAAGTTTTGTTCCAGATTACTCAGTCACATTTGTTACAATGACCAGTAACTGCTCAATCCTGGTACTGATGAATACCAGTTCCTTTTTTATTAAGCAGAAAGCTAATATAACTCATTTGTCTGTTGCTTTATTCGTTAATTTAAAAGTGTAACGGCACACCCAGTTCTAGAATGTACTTCTTTCCACACTGAACAAGAAGTTCCAAACACTTTCATGTAGATTAATCTACAGGTCTCTTTTCAAAAGTAATTGGTATACTGAGAGTCTGTGAATGAACTCCCAGCTCCAGATGAAATCCAGGGAGATTCTACTTTTCTATTGTTATTTCCAAAGTTGGAAAGTTCCAAAGTTATTTCCAAAGGGTAGGGAGGCAGCCTGTTCTCCTCCATCCCTACGAAAGGACAGTTACTAGCTCTTTAGCAATTCCTTATAATGCCCAAAGACCTGTGCTGATTTTTTCATGCCTCTTTTAAGCAGCACATAACCAAAAGCACTGTGTGCAGAGCAGCTCTGTGACAGGTTACCTAATCTTAACCCTGTGCAAGCTCAGAGCACCACAGAGGTGCAGTGCCAGGACATCAAAACCTCAAGAGAAACAGGCTAAGGGGGAGGTGGGGGCAGTTAAAAACTCTTTGCAATTTTAATATCAGTGTAATTAGATACAATTAGGTGACTTAAGAATGCTATAATCTTCTTATTCAATAGACATTAGCCTCATCTGTCTTAGCTTCTAAGAATATGTTTTAATGCCTTTGGCTTTCATTGAGATTTATGCAGAAAAATCCAGAAGATATTCTTTGCTATCTTGCTCTCCTTTTATATGTATAAAAAAACACTATCAACACAAAATTCTGAAGTTTAGTTGGTATAAAAAAAGTAGTTCATGAAGGTTGTTTGAATGGCACACCCACTTCAGAGAAACCCAGAAGATTCAATATAAAAAGAAGATAAGAAATAGGGGTCAGTCACACACACGTATCAGGTTCATACTGATGAATGTGCATGTAGTGAACCCGTAGGGTTTTTTGAAAAAACTTTTAAACTGACTGTTTACTCCCAACTCCAACATGAAGTCAAGCATGTCACTTGTCAGAAACAAACACTTTAAAAATAACATTGAATCATGGCTGAGCTAAAAATGTTCAAGTATATCCTGGGCAGTCTTCAGTTCTTCACCTGGAGCTATGCTCTCCTCATGTGTAGGTCAATAGTCAGTAAGTGTAAAAATAATTGTCATCTTACAGCTCCAAATTCTTTTTAAAAAAAAAAAGCACTTTTTCAGGGTCCTTTACAAAAATTTTTCCTTGTTCTCCACTTCTGCAGATGACACACTGAGACAGCAGGGAGATACTTGTGGGTCCATTTCTAATGTCCTCTTCCTATTTTAAGAGGGAAGAAAAACACACTGAACAATTCACATCTCAGATGCATTCAAAGCAAATAAATTACATACATAACATTAAATGAGTTGATAGAATAAAATAGTTTATCATCATCTGTTCTCACAGTCCTTTTTGAATGAAAAAAAGAGGTCTTACACAAGCACCAGAGAGTGCAGGATACTGTGCTGTGGTTTAAGCTGGCTACTGCAATACACAAAAACTTTTTGCTTAACACTATAAACTGTTACAAGAGATTAACCTGCAACTTTATAGTTTATATCATCACTATCTGTTCTCACAGTCCTTTTTGAATGAAAAAAAATAGTGAGGTCTTACACAAGCACCAGAGAGTGCAGGATACTGTGCTGTGGTTTAAGCTGGCTACTGCAATACACAAAAACTTTTTGCTTAACACTATAAACTGTTACAAGAGATTAACCTGCAACTTTCTGATTAATATTTAAAAGCTCTAGGAATCAGAAGCTATGCTTATTACTAGAATGTAAAAACAGCACACTCACCCCGGAAGCCTCCTCCACCACCTCTTCCTCCTCTGAATCCTCCTCCCCCGCCTCTTCCTCCCCTAAATCCTCCTCCTCTTCCTCCACCTCTTCCTCCTCCAAATCCTCCTACACATAGGAAAGAAATTACACTTTGAGGAACATGCAAATTCTTTGTTATACTTATTTCATTGACAGCTTCTGAAAGGAAATGAACAACAAAAAAACCCAAAACCTGTCAATTGCTGGACAGTTACTTGGTCAATTACTAGTACCTTGTCCAGCTGCAGCATTTTAGGTGTTGATAAATGTATAATGTCCAAAATACTAAAGACACTAACAAAACTCCACCTTAAACTTCTTTCATGGGGAAAGAAAAATATTAATCACAACTACTGATTAAAAAGTATTAATTACAACCAAACAGAATGTTAAAACAAATAAATCAAAAATCTTTTCACCACTTGCATCTTGCTCCAAAGGGGCAGGACCATGAGAAGAAGCAAGAAACTGCAATGTAAGAAAAAATTAACTACAGCTTTCAATGAGGAATGTATAGCAGACGATGTCCAAATAGCAAGGAGGGATGAGATCTACCAGGTCATCCACCACTCTCTCCAACACTGCATTTCAAGTATTTTGTCCAAACTAGACTTTCAGAGCTTCCTAAAAATACAGCTTTCACTGACAGTGTTGAGTGTGTATTATCTACAACCCTTTACCACAAGTTTGCTTCACAGTCATGCCTGTGTAATGAACCAGCATCCTCTCCTCCCTGCGCTCGGGAGCTGTTATTTAGCTAGCTACAGGAGCCTAGGTCTTGCCATGGGAAAGATACAACCACCTCCTCCATCAAGTCATCAAACAGAAGGATGCATAACATTTACATTTCTCTTTTCAATACAGTGGTGGATATTTAAGTACTCAGCTGTAGCTTTACAAAAAACAAAAAAACACCCAAGCCCAAACCAACAATCCAAAACAAAACCCACCCACCAAAAAAAAACTACAAACAATCCACCTCACACAAAAAAAAAAAACCACATTCTGAAGCTTTCATTCTTGGGACCTTACCTCTACCACCACCTCTTCCTCCTCCACGTCCACCACCACGTCCTCCTCTACCCCCTCCTCTGGGAGCACCTTTCTCTCCAGGTGGTCTTGGCAAAAACCTCTGAAGGGGCAGCAGCTTTGCTGGATCGATGTAGAACTGCAGAAGGGAGTTCCATTAGATGTTGAAAACACCAAAGCTAACGAGCACATTAACATCTCCCTTTACAATTAGCTGCAGCTTGGGCTTGACTCTTTATGTCAAATTGTCCTCTGCAAATAGCCAAATAAAGAAAGCATGCAAAAAACACATCACAGTGTTATAAAGTTATTACAGTGTAGAGGAGATTTGCGTGACTTTTATTTCTTACACCTTTTTTTTTTTCAGGGCAGGGAGAAGTAAGGCCAGGGCAGATACAAAAGTGAAAAGGAAGGGGAAATTAATACTTAGGTTTACAATGGACAATTAGCTTTTAAAGTTAATAAAAATGTAATAAAGGTTTAAACACCTGATGACATAGAGTAGATTTATCTAACTGAAGACATACAGCACAATTCTGTTATTGACATTGGCTAACCTTTTGCATTTTCTTAAATGAAGAGGCTTTCATGTTCTCAGACAGTTTGACTGAAAAATACTGTTAGTTTCTTTAAGGAACTCAGCAGGACCAAAGCACTAGATATTGTGGGTTCGGTTGCTAAATGAAAGGCACATTCAGGGATTTTCTAGATCAGTATTTTGTAAATGAAACTCAACACCATCACAAATTAAAAACTACAACTGAAAGATCAGCCTGCCTGCCTGTGGGAAGACAAGAGCCAGCAGGGCCTGCTGGAGCAACCACGGGCCCAGCCCCATCCCCCAGGGAAGCAGCAGCCGCTCTCTGCCGCCCCATGCGCAGTCCTGCACCGATCCTGTGGCCCTCCAGTATCCAGGATTTTGGTGCGTGGTTCCCAGGATCAAAAAGAGCTGCTGGCCAACCCTGCCTAAGGAAAACTCGAGATTAAACAGGGCAGCCAGGAGCTGCAAAGTCCAGTAAAGTATTGTCTTTATATGCTACTGTAGGAAGAAAACAAGTCTCTGAAATTCAAATGATTCTGATACAAAGAGTAAACTCTGCAAGTTAATACACTCAGAGCATGAGAGTGATTTAAACGTGCACATTTTACTTCACATTTAAAGTGGAAGTGGAAAATGCACACAGCTAGTTACTGATGCCCAACCAGCACAGGCTGTCACATTAGAGCTGTCCTGCTTCTGTCACGGATTCTGTCACTCTGGCAACAACAAAAGAGTGGATCCAGAGCTCTTCTCAACAAGCTTGCTTTGCAAGAGAATGTCCTAGCAAAAGCTCACTCTTACTGACAGTGTAAGTAATAAGGTGGACAATGAACAACATCCCCCTAGTACAGGAAAAAAGAGCCCGCTACCCTGATCCAATCCTCTATAGGTGAGTAACCTAGAGCAAAAATTTGGTCAGGTAGCTAGAAAAAACATCTTGAACCACCATGGATTCAAGAGACACCTGCCAGTACTGGTACTGACAGAAAACCTGGAATATTGGAAAAGCTTTACGATCAGCACTTAATGTGTGAACAAGGCACCTACTGACACTAATGCTTGCAGCCACACTTGTGGCCATTCACCTCTAACTGGTAGCCAAGCCCTGAAGTATTTTTAAATCCTAGAGAAATTCCATTTAATAATCAATCAGCCTTTAAAAAACTAATAGGGTACGTGGCACATTTTTTTGAAGGATACAAAATCTCTCAGCTGTCCGAAGATTTCATCCACTTTGCCAATCTGTTCCTTATTATCCAAGTACACTGGGGCGTTGAAATAAGGCACCTTGTTTTCTTCTGTTTTGCATTTACAAACAAGGTCATCTTCACACGGATGCATGAACTCTCCCAGTACTGAAACAGAGAAGACACAAGCTAAAGATCCAGAGCAATCATTCTAAATTAAATAAATATAATGCCTTGATGTAACTTACAAACTACCCTCTCTGGAGGCCCCTGGTCATATCCGCCTCTGTTGAAGCCTCCTCGTCCACCACCTCGTCCAAAGCCACCTCGTCCACCACGATTAAAGCCACCTCTGTCACCCCCCCCTCCTCCACGATTGAAGCCACCGCCTCTTCCACCTCCTCTTCCACGAAAAGACATTCTCTACCACTTCCCAATTGTGGAACTGTGGGCAAAAAACAGTCTTTAAGACGCAGCAGACATTTCACGTTTGATTTGCTGTTCAAAGGAAAGTCTCCTCACAGCGGCCTTTTCGAATTGAACGGCGATCCGGTTCAGTCCTCACCAAAGTCGGGCAGGCACATGAACAACCCCGTTTACACCTAAGATGTCACCCACTGCAACGTTCCCCTGTACAGAGCGACTTACAGCGGCGGCATGTTTCACTCCCGCGTGCGAGCGGGCCGACAGCCCGCC
>NW_008598549.1:0-1549 GCF_000691845.1 Merops nubicus
GGCGTAGGGGGAGGCCCCGGGCCGTCCGCGCCCCCTGACCCGGGTGCGCTCCGCCGCCCTTTGCAGTACGTTCCGGTCAGGGGCGACCACGTCATCGGGATCGTGACGGCCAAGGCGGGCGACGTGTTTAAGCTGGACGTCGGAGGAAGCGAGCTGGCGTCGCTGTCCTACTTGGCTTTCGAAGGCGCCACGAAGAGGAACAGGCCCAATGTGCAGGTTATTGCTCTTGCTTGTTAGCGGTGTCTTACGGTGGTGCTTCTGGTACCCTTCAGTAGGTTCCGTAAAAGTGTTTTTATAAGCCTTTTATAAACGTGGGAGCGAAGGTTTACTTGCAGTGACTTCCTGTTGGCCCTCCTCGGAGGTTTCTGCAGGACTGGGCTGAGAGTTTTCTGATGTTTCTTAAGAGGATGTGTAGCTAATTTCGTTCAGCATTTGTCAGGTATTGGATTTTCTCACGATCTCAACATTCTAAATTTCCTGTAATACTGCCAGCATCAGGTGCAATTCATGAGCAATGTGCATTCGAGGGGACACTGTGAAGTTAAGGTTATAAAACAGGCTTTTACACTGATACTGGTAGAAAATGTTTTTTTTTTAATAACCTCTTTGTAAATAGTTATGTGGTGTGTAGATGCCACAGTTTCTGTATTCAACCGAAATGCCATCACTAGAATATAAAATGAGACTGTAAAGAAAAAATAGGGTAGTGTGATTTTGTTGCTGTCGTCTTCCTGGTAAATGATTACAAGAGCAGATTGTTTAGAGTTTTAAAACCCTTAAAGTATGAAGAAAGATAAATTAATGTTTGGTATTTTTTAAGAAAACATAATTGTTCCATGAAATAAAATTCTGTAGTTTTTTATCTTTCAAATTCCAGTACTGCTACAAGATAATTGTTCCTAGGGACTGTTGCCTTTAGTAGAAAAGAAAGTGAAAATTCCTATTATACCCATTTATTCTTCTATCACTAATATTCTAAAAATGTTTTGTGGTCTCATTTTGTGGAGAGGATCTTTATCAAGTGAGTATTTTTTACAAATGTGCAGTGTAATCTTCCTGACTGCTTTTGCTTTTTCACACTTTTGTTTAGGTGGGAGATCTTATTTATGGTCGATTCCTTGTAGCAAATAAAGACATGGAACCAGAGATGGTCTGTATAGATGGCAGTGGAAGATCAAGTGGAATGGGAGTAATTGGACAAGATGGCTTTCTCTTTAAAGTTTCCTTAGGTCTAATAAGAAAGTAAGTACTAAGTAGTTGCTCTGATGTGTAATGTGGTGGGTAGAATTTGCACAATGATTTCCTATAAGCAGTGTGGACAATCTGGAGTTAATCGGACTGTGTAATTGTTCTAGTGCACTTATACCAATTTTACTGACTAGAGTATGGATATTGACCTAGAAAGAGCATTTATTTTACTCCTGGAGAGTTTTAGATGCCTTTTTGTATGGTGGTATGTGACGTGTTATGGTGGTTTGGGGTCAGGGCAGCCCCCAGAACCATAACAGATGCTCTCTGTTAACCTCCTCCCCCACCCCTGAAAGGGAAA
>NW_008598549.1:1580-11888 GCF_000691845.1 Merops nubicus
AAAGAGAGAGGGAATAAGGGAGAGAGACTTATTGATAAGAAAACAAAACAATTTTAATACTGCTACTACTAATAATAGTGCTACTAATAATAAAATAGACTATGTACAAATATATGCAAAGTTAGTACCAAACCCACACACCCCCCATGGCAATACATCACTGTCACCCCCGGCTGGGGAGCCGCCCCCGAGGAAGGGGGAGCCAGGCTGGACTCAGCCACAGACAATGACTGGGTCCAGGAGCTGGATTCTGGAACTCAGTTCAGGAGCACAGGGCGCAGGATCAAAGGCAGGATGGATGGAGTCCTCCTCGGGTGCCAGCCACTGCAGCAGGAGCAGGCAGCAGGCCAGCAGCAGAAGATGGACACCAGGATGGAAGGTCTTGTCCCTCCTTACCCTCCAGCTCTACTGGCTATGACAGCTGTGGGGTGGGACACCCCACTGGTGAATCTTGGGGTCACTTATCCTGTCTGCTCCTCCCCGCAGGTGTGGGGTGCTCTCTGCCCCCCTTGTGTGGGATCCAAGCTCAGCAGTGGCCTTGGGCTGCACACCCACCCCTGGCAGTAACTCTGAATATGAAGTGTTATCTCTGCTAGAGATAGAGCCAGACAGGTCGTGAGAATGCTGCTTACTTCAGACAGAGCAGTTAATGAAAAGAGCTTCAGCTAAAAAGTTAAAATAATTGAACAGACCCAGTTTTATTTCACCCCAGACCAGGACATGTGTTTAAAAAAGCGAGGTGGTTGCCAAGGCAATATAGACAGTAAAACTAGTGACCCTGGGAAATCAAACATTCAAACTAGGGTTCCAGGTATGTACGTGCTACTTTAGAGTTCAAAAAATTGGGAATGCTTACTGTCTTTTTCTGCTTAATGGGATAGTGAGGGATGTACATTTGGCTGACAGGTGATATAAAGAGGTCTTTCCACATCAATGCACATTTTTCTTTGCATTGAAATAGGGATACAGATAAAAAAATGTGGTATTTTCTTTTAAAACTGACATGTTAATCTACGAGCTGTTTCATAAATTTTTTAATGTGTTGTGAAGCTTGGGGTTATTTATGCTGATATAATCACAAGATTTTTGTGACTCAAGGAATAGACATTTATGGAAAAATGATAGGCTTTGTTGATACTTTTGGGTAGGTTTTTATTTTTTGTTTTGAAAAAGAATCTAGACATGTGGAGCAGCTATTTCATACCTGTTTTTTTAAAAGTAATTATTTGTCTGGTTTATATATCCCATCAGAAGTCCATGTCCCATCAGAAGACAGCATGAACTGATACAAACAATTTTGTAGCTGTTCTGCTTTTCCAAATTTTCTGTTATACATGTAAAGTGGTAATAGTGTACTACAAGAAAAGTGATAAATCCTGATCAGTTTTTCTTCTTTAAGAAAGCCCACTGAAGCTTGATTTAATTCTAGATGTATTGCAATATTCTTGACAGTTATTTTTCACTATGATGTCACCTAATGAAACCAAGATATTCTATGCTTACTGCTGCTAATATTATCTCCTGAAGGAGAAGGGAAGTAGTGTTTTGAAAGACATCTTTAGCTCTGGTGTCAAATTTTATAAATACTAGCATTTAAAAAATTAGTTTTTCAAACAGCGTTGTTTTAGAACTTATTAAATCATAGATACTTAGTTCTAGCAATTCTGTTGACTTAAAATTTCTCAGGTATTACTTCTGAATCTAATGGGAAAAACTAAATTCACAAGTGCTGTATTTTTTTAGGTACATATAAGAGGAGAACTAAAAATCCAATACTGTCTTGTTACTTTAGGTGCATGTAAAACTTGATCATCTCGCAATTTGGTGTTGCTTTAACAGCTCCTGTAACACTAGCTCTGTGGATTGATTATTCATTGATAATAATGAGGTGTCCATCAAACTTGAGCACTTCTTCCTCTGAATTTTTTTTATCTTGTTTACAGACTCTTGGCTCCCAAATGTGAAATAATTCAGGAGTTGTCACAATTGTACCCGTTTGAGCTGGTCCTGGGGATGAATGGAAGAATATGGGTAAAAGCAAAAACAGTTCAACAGACTTTAATTATAGTCAATATTTTGGAAGCCTGTGAGCATATGACTGCAGAACAGAGAAAGCAAGTGCTTGGCAAATTTTCAGGGAACCAATAAGAGAAAACCTTGAAGATTTGTTTGAGATGACTGTAGAGCATTCTGCATATCTTTTGTATTCACTTTTGTATTAAAAGCCATTTATTAAAATTAAGTACTAGACTTTTTTTTGTTCTTTAGTCCCATTCTTTATCCATTCAGCTTTAGTCTTTTTTGGGAACTTTGTTTTTACTCACTCCTGTGATAGTGAAACTGTTTATGAATTTTCTGACTAATGTGGTGCTGTGGTTTGGAGTCAGGGCTGCCCCCAGAACTGTAACACATGCTCTCTATTAAATCCCCTCCCCCCAACCCCAAAAGGGAATAAGGGAGAGAGACTTGATTAGAAAAGAAAACAATTTTAATACTGCTACTACTAATAATAGTGCTACTAATAATAGACTATGTACAAATAAATGCAAAGTTAGTGCCAAACCTACATACCCCCCAATGACAATATGTCACTGTCATCCCCCAGCTTGGGGAGCAGCCCCCGGGGAAGGGGGTCCCAGGCTGGACTCAGCCACAGACAATGACTGGGTCCAGGAGCTGGATTCTGGAACTCAGTTCAGGAGCACAGGGCTCAGGATCAAAGGCAGGATGGATGGAGTCCTCCTCGGGAGCACCCCAGCAGCATAAGATGGACACCAGGATGGAAGGGCTTGTCCCTCCTGACCCTCCAGCTCTACTGGCTATGACAGCTGTGGGGTGGGACACCCCACTGGGGAATCTTGGGGTCACTTATCCTGTCTGCTCCTCCCCGCAGGTGTGGGGTGCTCTCTGCCCCCCTTGTGTGGGATCCAAGCTCAGCAGTGGCCTTGGGCTGCACACCAACCCCTGGCAGTAACTCTGAACATGAAGTGTGATCCCTGCTAAAGCCAGACAGTTTGTGAAAATGCTGCTTACTTCAGACAGAGCAGTTAATGAGAAGAGCTTCAGCTAACAAGTAAAATGATTGACCAGAACCAGCTCTGTTTTACCCCAAACCAGGACATGTGGGAATGATCTTTACAAGCTTCCATTAGCTGGGAGTTTTGAGGTGTAACTGCTTAAGTCTTCTGTAAGAAAACTGGTTAGTTTGTAAAGTGCATGTTTGCTCTTTTTATTTGTTGTTAATATGAAAACTTCAAACAATGTGTTTACTTGGACTAGTGGAAAGTATCTTGCAGGTCATTCATTCTGGTCAGATGCCCTTTTTATACAGTGCCAATAAGCGATCATGTCATATTTTATAAAGTTTGGGAATAGAAATGCAGGTGGAGAATACCAGAAAATAATTATGTAGCGTAGCATAAATAATCAGTGGTTAAGGCAGACAATCGCTTAAGACCCAAAATATTGTCACAGTGATCTTACCTCTTTCCATAAAAGATTACCTGGCTGCCTGTATTAAAGGAGCGAGTGGTTAGGACATAACTTCAGTATGAACATTCAGGAAGCTTGATGGCTCACTGGAGATCAAAAAATGTACTTAAGAGCAATGCTATTTGAAGTCACTTGCAAGTTTTTCGTAAGTGCTTTTTAAACTACAGATTAGGTAAAGACCATTGCAAAAATAGCTAGCTGTTCCTCAATTCTACACATTTTATTTTCTTTAGTTACAGCGTGAAGATTCCATATAGCTTTGCTTCTTGTTTAGTAATCAGCATTTCTGAAAACTTTTATTAAGCTTCATTGTGTAGCTCTTCACATGCACATAGAGGAAATCCTCTCCTAGGAAGGATAAGCTATTGGTCTGTTTTGGTCTGAAAAATTTGCTGCTATTTTGAGAAAGAGAACCCTGGAGTAATGGAAGGGGAATTACTAATGCCTGCTCCCTGTGGGAGAAGGGTTGTACTGTGTACTTAAACTGTATGGGAGCAGTTTAAGCAGTTATTTATATCTAAATGGTTTTTGGTTCTTAATAACCTGAATAGCTTGATAGCAATAGCTAAAAGAAATTAGAAAAAATGGACTAGAGTAAGCCTGAGCACCATCTTAAATACAAGTGCAAAGAAAATTTTTCCTATTTATTCTGTATTTCATCCAGGGTTTGGCCTGCGGTACTTGATGATAGTTTTCTTTGGCATCTCTCTTGTTTAGGAAATTGTCTCTGAGGAGTGGCTCTGAACTGAAGCATTTCTAATGTGCTTACCTAGGGCTTTGCTTTATTCCCTAAAAACACAGCACTAATGGTTTCCATGTGAGTGTCATAGCTATAATTCAGAACTCTGTTTCACTGGCCTCCCTAATTATCATTTATGGTATTGCTTATTTGGCTTGGCAGATTTTTAGTCTCCTTTTCACCTGTCTTCTCCCAGCTGAAGTGACTTTCATTCACATCCTGTAAATCCTTTAGGCCTATAATCTATGTCTTACTACACATTAAAAGCTGTAATTTATAAGGGTTTTACTAACTCTGTTCTTCTCTAGTGTTTTTTTCAACTTGAGCTAACCAGAGCTCCTGCAGGTTTTCTGTTACAAGAACAATAGCTGGCATAAGCAGAAAAGTGCTTGCCAAATCATTTTGGGGTGCTAACTTTTTTTTCTCTGAATGTTCTTGGATCATAACAGTAAAACCACAGGAATGGGGAATGACATAGATCACTTCTTGAAGAGTTGTGGTTTGAAATGCAATTAGCTTTACTGCTCCCTCTTTTACCTGTCTAAGCAACTTCCACTCCTAAAGGTCTGAGTTTTAAGCCTAACCTGCAAGATACATGAACAATTCTTGATTTAAAAATGCCAGTTTGGTGGTGCAGAATAGCAGATGGTGACCTTGAAAGTTTCAACATTGTCAGTGCCATATTTCACAGCACGATTATTCTGTCCCACTGTCAGTTGCTTATTACCCAAATACAGTTAAATCAAGAGCAGGAAACAAAATGTGTTAAAATTATGCTTGTTTTTAATTTAAGTAATGATGTATCCACAAAGTACTTGAGTTCTACCCCCTAATCATCTTAAGCATGTACTACAATTAAGTTTGTTTGACAATATGTACAGTGGCAAAAATGACAGATGTGAACAAAACGGGTGCAAGGAAAAATGCTTGAAAGCAAAAACATTTTAAACATATTACTAAAAGGAGGCAATACTGGTGTTTGTGGTTTGTTTTTTTTGTTTTACTTGAAAGCTATCTCCATTCCTTAGACCAATTGCTAGCTTTGACAAGCTTTATCTAATGCACAAAGTATTCAGGCAAATTCCATGGTCTTTGAACGTTTAGTTCTGACTTTAACTAAACCAGTATCACCAAAAAGACTGATGCAGACTATAACTTGTTTGTAGGAGAAAAGACTGATCATGGGCTCTTTATATGTTCTGCTGGAAAGGTAACTCAAAGTCCTTCAAATTCCAATTAAAGGCACACAAGCATGGTTCAGGAAGTGAAACCTGCAGAAGTGATGCTGTGGACTTGAAGTAGACCTTACTTAGTAGAATGCCTTTCTGTTGCATTTACCTGCATGATGTATGCCCTTGCCAGTTTAGAGTGGCTCATTTCAGATGCTTGGTGATTGTGCCTTGAGTGCTTTGTTATATTGTTTTTCTTTAAAACTGTAGTGAAATTTAAGGAACAAAGACTGTAGATTTCAACCTGGACACAGTCTGTATCACCACAGATGAGCACAAACAGTTAAAGAAAGTTTGCAAAGAATTAAATAGGAACCATACATTGAAAATATTAAATATGTAGTTTGTGGCCCTTCATAAATTGTTGTATAAAGACCAAGAATAAATTCTAACAGAAAGCACAGATGGTGTTGAAGTTAAGTGTGACATTAAAGCATTTGTGATTTGCTTCAGCACAGGAAAGCTGCACAAGCAAATAGTTCAGTGTAATAAGAAGATAAAGAGCTTAACTCTAAGACTATGGTTAGAGTGGCTGTAGCTCTGCTAGCTTAAGGTTTACTGTGCCAAACTTCTCATTACCACCTTACCACTGGAAATTGCAGCTGAGGTTTGCTGGCATGTGTGTTTGATTCCTAGCCAAGTTCTGTCAAAATGACCAAGGTTGGCATTGACACTTTTAATAGCAGGGTTATTTTGTTTTTCTAACACAGATGTTCTTTTAGCAGGAGAGGTGGTGGAATTTTTCTCTCACATTTTAAATATTAAAAGCACCTCATCTACTGGAGAAGCTCTGAAAGCCAAGTTTTCTTCTTTAGTGCTTGAACAAATAATTCTGAGTAACAGCTAAATCAATCAGTAAATCAACAAGTTATTTTAAACCTCACAAATGGATGATTTTCAAGCTTTACATACTAAAAAATATTTGCACCATTTTTTTTAGCTTTGTACAGACAACTTAGTGAGATGTTATTTGACTGAATATAGAAGCTAGCTGTCTTAAGGAATATGTAGAACACTTCAGTTGTATTAGTAACATAAAGAGCCTCTTTCTTACTAACGACTTGTATAGATTGCAAAATTGGTAACTACTGTTGAAGTGTGTAGTAAGGAATTAAACATGTCAGTTTTGCACTGACAACTTGAAAGAAGAAACATGTTGGCTGCCTGTATTTTAATAGGAACAATGTAGTAGTTGCGGGCAGTTTATCAGGACCGCTGCAGAATGATTTTTCCTTTGATGCTGTGATCTTGCAGAAGTGAAGCTACTGCTTTTTTGGTACTATCAGTGGGAGTATTTTGGGATGTTGAAGAGCCTGATTTTGTTTATAGAGCCTGAAGCTTGATCACTATTCTAGCAGCTTGAATAATCATTAAAAACAACTCTTTTTCCTAGGCCTCAGTGTCCTACCTTATATAAGAAACTAAAAAATTGCAATAGAATAACTGTATAGGTAAACTATAAGCCATGAAGATTCAGTTTTTGTTTAATTACACTTACCTGACATAAAGATACTGAAGACTGAAGGACAGATAGAAGGACTAATGATCTCATCTGCTTTTTCCAGTAGCTTTGGTTATCTGCTGCATTGTTGTAAATGGTAGGCTTCTCTTTGATTCACTATTTACTACACCATTGGCAAAAGAGATTTGTATAAGCATCTGTATACCCATTAAAAAGCCTTACTAATTCTTTCTTCCTGCTCTTGTCCAGATGGAGGGTGTTAACCAATCTCTTGGTGTTCCACTGTGAACTGCTTGTGCGGGTAAAACTGATTTCAAAAGACCTATATGTCCTCTGGTTTCTTCAGTGACTACCACACCCTTATCTTATTTAAGATAAATGTAGGATCCAGTGTCCAGTCTGTCTCTGAACAGACTGATGCTTTTATTTTCTGAGAGTAAGGATGAGGTTGAAAACACCACCATACGAGTACGCCTCGCTGTACGGCTGCCAAACAAGAGACTGCTTTGGCCTGGTCTAGCTGATACCTATGTCAGTCTGCATCTGTGTGGATATGCCTTTACAAACCCATGGGTGAAAAGTTCAAGCTGTATTTTTTTTATCCGCATCCAATCTTATTGTCTCAATACTGAAGATCTTAAGAAATCCTTCTATAGACATAGGGCCTAGAAGCCTGCCTTAGCCCACCGCTGTTTCCTCATTGCTTTTGAGCTTTTCTTCCCCCCTCCTGTTTCCTGATCGAGAAAAGACAGTTTAATACAAGCTATTTGTCTAGCAATGACCTTGGTCAAAAGCTGATCTATAGAAGCATGATCCGATAGAAATAATTAACTTCTGAAATAGCACACAGCTTTGTCATTTTGTATGTGAATTGAAGTTTCATAATGCTAGAATGTGATTTAGCACAGATACTGATACAGTTCATGCCGGGTGACTTATACACAGGCATGCTGTGGAACTAACCGATATACAACCAGTTTGCAGACTGATACTCCTAGTTCAGGTTAACTGCTTTAAAACAATCCTGAAAGTAGGAAGAGAAGGGCTCAATGTGCTTTTTAAGAGCACTATTCAAAACCTGAGAACTAGATTAAATATTGGCGTCTGTTGTTCTGTGATATGTTCTTTTTGTTTGTGTCGGGGACTGTTGCTTTTAACAGGAAAAATATGTGAATAACATCTCAATAGGTGTACAGAAAACCAAAACTATTATAGATCAATCATAATATGGTTTTGTCAAGAGAGGAGAAAATGGAAAACTGAAGTGAAATTCCTGTTCAGCTTCCCTGACAATCTCCTTACCTTCCTAAATCGATGAAGGTTAAAGTCTAACAACAAAGTCTAATAAGCACAAAGTAGTTGCTGCAAGTCTGTTATGCGACACAGTAGCTTTTCATGGAAAACAACAAGCTTTTCTGGAGACTTAAGCAGAAAAGGTTAGATTCCAGTATTTTCATTACCCCATTTTTGAGTTCTGAGTCTACTAGAAGTGTCCATGTATTCAAGGGGTTTCACAGCTTTACAAAGGAGGAGGGTATTCTTGGGTGGAATCCAGATGTGCAGGCTCAGATTTTTCTGCATTTTCCCTTTTTACAGATGAAGTCAAGATCACTTCTGATTAACTGCTTATTCTTTCCTGATGCCTTGTCATGGACTCCTACCCCGAGCAAAGAAGAAATGAAAATGTTCTTGTCTTGTGATAGGTGTTCCCCCTCTCCTTTGAATTGTGAAGGCCAGCTGTCAGATTCAGAGGTGTAACCTGCAGAAGTATCATTAAGAAAAAAAGTACATTTTCTGTTTTGTGTGCTTACTATGGCAACAAAAATAATGGAGCTACAATTCAGCTGCTGCCAAATGTTGACGGCTGGAGCCACAACCGTCATAAAATTCAGAAGAAAGGAATGTTGACAGCCTGCAGAAATTAGTGTTTTCATTATTATGGTGTCTGGCCAAATTTGTCAATCATTTTTTTGTCATAATGCTTTTGTAAAGATTGCAGTGGCATGCTGGCAAGAATCCATATATTCTAATGCTGATTGCATTTCAGAAATGGTGAGAAAGAAACTTCAGCATATAATGTTTGGTGTTGGCAGAGAACCTTCCCACACTGGTTAAAAAGTAGAGACATTACTTGGTTTCATATATTTCCAAGAAAAAAAAAAAAAGGCCAATCACAAACCCTACAGTCCTCTCAGGTTCCCCAGCTCTTTCAGTTAGTTCAGTAATGCTGTTTTCTGCCATGAGGTTTCCTTAGGTTATTTTTTAATTGCTGGTAAGTCTGAGTGACTTCAGTGCTTTTTATAATCCGTTTGATTTCTAAAAGCATGTGTGTAGATAAAAGCAAAGCTACCATGATTTTGGGTCTTTTTGCACAATTTTTTTCCCTTGCAACTGATGTGTATTGAGGAATACTTGATGCTCTGTCTCTTGGAAAACTGCTGTTCAGTGTTGCTGTCCTACAGCGCAGGGTTAACCCTATGCTCTGCTTGTCGGGGCAGGGCAGCCCTGGGGAAGTGGGGTGGTCTCTGCTGAAATGGTTCTCTGGGGTGCCCAGGCAGCCTTCCAGGTGATCCTTTCTGGTCTGTTCCAGTGCATGCGGCATGTTGACTGTTTTGAGGTAAGATTCCTCAAAAAAACCCAAGCTCTGTACTGAAGAGAAACAAACTTAAAGTAAGGTGTAAAGTGAGCAGGTCTAACCAGAGTGGCTGGTGACTCCCAGCTGTGAGATCAGAAAAGGGCCATTTGGTGCAGGTAAACTTGGGACATGCTGAAAACTAGTGACTCATGGCTGTTTGGAAGGTAGACTCTCTGGAACCATCAAAGAGGTGGTTGTGTTCATTATTCTGAGCTGCTGTTGTGTTACTGACCAGACTGCTGTCATTGCTACGACCTTTTTTTTGTTTGTTTGTTTGGTTTTTGGTATTGTAAGTGCGAGCTTAACAGGAGACCTCAGGAAATAGTCCCAAGGTAGTGAAGACAAGGGCTCCTAGTTTCTGGCTGGAGGTGTGCCTAATGACCACGAGCAAGTGAAGAGCGTTTGTTAAACGATGTCGTGACATGTTATTGGCTGGCTTATCTGAGCAAGTATATTCTTGCGTGTAATATATAGGTGAGCATTTTAAGTATCCCATTAACCAAAATACTTGAATGATAAACTCACTACCTTCTCGGAGGTAAGTTGTTATGGAGGGTGTTTTTTTCCGTAAATACATTTAAGCTCTGTATTTTAAAATCTATTTTGCCTCTGTCTTTGCTTAGCCAGAAGCTAAACAAAAGCCCTAGGGAGGGGAAAACGTGTCCCGGAGGGCACAGAGGGCGCCTGTTCGCGCCAGTCCGCAGCGGCGGGGCTAATCCCCCGCGGCGGAGCAGGCCGGCGGGCTCGGCGG
>NW_008598550.1:0-548 GCF_000691845.1 Merops nubicus
CGTCTAGCCGTCCCTGGGGGGAGGGAAGGGGACGAGATGCAGGGCGGGGGGGTCCTCATAGCCACCTCCTGGCCCCGTCCCCGTCCTCCTGTCCGAAACTGAGACCCGACATATCCCCCGGGTGGGCTCAGGGAGGGTGAGGGGTGTGATGCGGGTCTGTAAGCGGGCACAGGGTGCTGCAGGGCTGCAGTGTCTGCTGCGAAAAATGGGGTGCTGAGGGTATGGCCGGGCCAGGGCAGGCGTCAGGGGCTGTATGCCTCTCCTCGTGTGAAAGATGTAGCTGGGTCTTGAAGAACTTAATGCTGGTGTCTGATGGTGTGCCGATACCTTGTGGATTTCAGACGGTTGACCCCCACCTTGCCTGGGTGTTACTGCCAGAAAACCTAAGCCCAGAAACAGAATTTCCTATTTCTTCAGTAGAAATTGGAGATTTCCCTTTTTGTTTGTATAGGAAATACTAGGATTTTTTCTTCTTCTTCTTGTGGTTGACCCAGGAAGTCATCTTGTCACCAGCCTTCTGTTGTTTTTTTTTTTTTTTTTTTTTTTCC
>NW_008598550.1:579-8044 GCF_000691845.1 Merops nubicus
AGGAGGGTGTTGCTTTGCTCTGGATCCTGTGGGTAAGCGTTGAAGGCAGTGACAGCAGCTGCTGTTGGCTCTGGAGCTCTGGTTGCTATGAGAGAAGCTTCAGTAGACTTGGCTGCTATCTCCAGGGAAGGACAGCAGAGCAGCCTCCATTAGTGTGGTGGTGGAGAGATGGCTGGCTCACGTTCAGCAAAGGGCTTTACTTTTTGGGGTGTTCCCAGAGCAGAAGCAGGGCTATGTTTTGGTCCGCTGGGACAAAAACCTACCAGGTAGGTTTTATTGCTGGTTTTGGGTTAATGGAATTGCATTGAAGTGTGGGCTGGAAACCCGGAGTTACCCTTTCCAGAT
Source organism: Merops nubicus (assembly GCF_000691845.1). Lineage (NCBI taxonomy): Eukaryota > Metazoa > Chordata > Aves > Coraciiformes > Meropidae > Merops > Merops nubicus. Next base: position 925 of record NW_008598550.1, read on the forward strand.
ATTTTGGTCTGTGTGAAAAGTAGGACAATGAGAATGGATATGATCTTACTGTTAAGTGAAGGCTGCAGTCGTGTCTCGTTTGAACTCCAGTCTCCTTTCCAGCCAGTAACAGAGCCAGATGCTTTTCTTATTGTTTGTATGTCTCCTTCCTCCCCTTCCATCGCCTGGGCCCCACTTGCCTTATTGACTGGAATTTCTGCTGTGTGCAGTGGGTGTGTGCAGCAGACACCAGCCTGCTAGTGCTGAGGAGGGATTTTCCATTCACAGACCAGGGAACAGTCAAAATAAAGGCCCAGCTCAACTTTGTGACTGGAAATAGAAAGCAAGGATAGGAGTTACCCTCTGCTGCAGAGTAAAATTTGTCCTCTGTGCTTCTTACAGGGTAGCATGTCAAAATATATAGAAAATGCTGATCTGCTGCAAAATGGGGAGGTGAAACTCCTGGGAATAATGGGGAAGATTCCTCTCTTTCGGTTGACTCAAATGCTTGATGGAGGAACAGTTTTCAGGAGGCCATTTTTGACGTGACTATGTACTGTGGAATCTGCCAGCTTGTATCCACACTCTGTCTACTTGACTGCAGCAGCTTCCTTTTTTTTTTTTTTTAAGGAAGAATGAGTGCCTTTCTTATCTGCTTAACTAACCGTTTGGCACTGGCCGTTGTCTGTATGATATTGTGGTGTTAAGTTGGAGCTATCAGCGTATTTCAGTGCATCTATTAAAGGTGAAACTGTTAGTTGAGGTATGCAGTGTGGCAAATGGGGATATGTTAGTGTTAGAAAACAGCTGCCATCTCTGTGAATTAACACCTATAATGGGGAGCCCCTTGCCCTGTCCTGAGTTACCAGACTCAGAATTACAATGAGCTTGATGCAAAAATTCCAGGACCAGAATAATGTGAGAGAGATTAAAATATGCCCTTAAATCCGCTTGGCTGGCAGCAATCATGTGGTAGTACTCAGTACTTCTAGTAGCTTTTATATTTGAGGATCTGTAGCACCCAAATTGTTTCGTGAGGTGGGGTGAACAACTTCTAACCCACCTAAAATTCATCCATTGCTGGTGCTGGATGTGGTACCTGCTGCCTAGAATGGAGTGATGTGACAACAGCAATGAATTTAGGACTTTTTTTAAGTATGAAAAGTAGCTCTTCAGTTTAATAAAATAGTGCAAATGATCTCCATGGCACCTTAGTCGTCGCTTGCAGTCTGCCTGTATGTTGTAATGGGGAATTAGTCTGGTGCCTCGCATCCTGTGAGTAACTGGCACTGCTTTGACAAGGCCCTGGCTTGTCATTTTACTGTCATATCCCAAGTGACCTGAAAGTAATATTCCTTAGATAATGTTGTCTGAGATTTCCCTACCCCAAGGTGGGGTGGTGAAATCCCACACACATTTAAATCCCTTATTAGAACAAGAACATGGTCAGAGGCAGATCTTGGAAAGTAATAGGTCAAAGTTGAAAAACACTCATAGGAAAGAGATGTCATTGAACTGGCATCTCAGAATGTGCAGAAGTTTACACTCTGGGTTTTTTTGGGGGGGTGAGGGGGATGTGGAGGAACAAAACCAACAACAGTTGATGTAAATTTTCTAAATGTTCCTTGAAGTGAAAAAAAAAAAATTAATTCCAATTTCCAGATGTGAAGCATGCAAGGGAGAACTAAATGTCTGATGTCCCAGACATGTAATTTATTAGTCTGACCAGTCTATTTTTCACCCATTTTAGGATGATCAGACTTCTGCAAACTTCTTTTCAATGATGTGATGAGATAAAAATGTTTCTATCTATTCTGGCAGTAGTAAAACAAACATAATGAGTGTTCAGAGGTTTGAAAATTCAAAAATCATTGTTCTCATGGCAATATTACTGTATTACAGAAGCACATTTGTGTTCTTACTCTGGTGCTGCTTGTGTGTGTAACTGAAACCTTGCCAGTGAAATCTCGTGTTATGTGCAGTATCTAAGAAAGCTTGCAGTAGGCAAAGAGGTTTTTTTATCTATACAAGATGCAGTAACAGTACTTGAGTTGAAAGCATTAAACGTATGCTTAAATGTACAGCATGTGAGATACTAAGTCTCTGTTACCCTGTGAAACTTAAGCTGATGTTTGATTTTAAAATAAAGACTTGCATTTTACTTATCTGGGGTTTTTTTTTTTTCTCTTCCAATTTAAAAGAAAAATAGCTCTCGATGTTACAGCTGTTAAAGATTCTACAGCCAGTCTGACTTCTATGGCTGAGTTGTGGCAAGAGTTAGTGCACATTAAGTTTGCACTTAGCTTGTTAGAGGCAGTTTTGTATAAATCTGGCTTAGCCTAAACTTTGCTTATTTTGATCATATAAAAAGCCCCAGACTATAATTCAGCAAGAGTTCAACATCTTGAAACTGTGAACTGTGGGATACGAGATTTTTTCCCCCACTTATTCTCTTAACTCTTTATTGAAGTTGCTGGGGTTTTCTTGGTGGTGTGGTGGTTTTTTGGTCTTTTTTTTTTTTTTTTCCCTCCACAGGGTTTGCTATTTTGGTGGCAATTTTCCAGTATTCCTGTAGCAAATCAGCCGAGCAGTGGCCCCTGTCCCTGCTGAGCAGGGAGAATGTGCAGAGCTCCTGGCCTCCCTGCTGAGCTCACGCAGGGGTGGGACTTGCTAAGCTGCTGAAATCGTGCTAATGCCCACTGAGCATGCTGAGAAACAGTTTTTCAACTGCTCCTAGTTTACATTTTTTTTTTTCTTCTATAATTAGTAAAGATGCTCTTTGTCTCAAAGGATGATCTACACGACAAATCAGGAGTTTCTTGTTCATTGTCCTCCTTCCCCCCACCCCAGCTAGTGGTGAAGTATTATTTTCCTGAAACAAAAATAGCTAAAGGGATTTTTCCCTCACTTCAACTGATGAGTCTGAACTTGAAAACCTGTAGCCCAAAAGAAGAAATCTGTAGTGAATAATGGTCTTAATGCTATTTTTTTGTTACCACAAGCCCTATAGGTGCATCAGTAGTGTTGTTTAAATTGTAAATCTGCAACTTTCTGATCCTTAAATCTAATTTAAATGCTTAAACAGTAGAACAAACGTTGTATTTTTAAATAATAAATTTGAGAAATAAACTTTCTTGGTGAGCTTTATTTTCCCCTTGCCCAACACACACAAACCCCAATTATTTTAATGAGAAAGCTGGGAAATGTTCAGAAAAATGTATGAATGTGCTCAGACTTCAAGGTGAAAGAATGTCAGAGAACTTGTCAAGAGTTTGAGTGGCAAGCTTTTAGTGAGCAGAAGTAATTTTTTTTGTGGTCTGGAATCTAATAGTCCCACATTCACCAAACATGAAGAAAAAAGAGGGAACGAGGAGAGGAACGTAGAAGAGTGACATTGAGGAATAGCCAGGAATGTGCTTTTAGAGTGAAGTTTAGAAGCGAACCGTTGTTTATGCTAAAGTTTAATCCGTATAAACTCGATAAGGTAGACAGGTCTTGCATTCCTCCCTGAGGGTCACAGAAGGGCTACGTTTAGCAAAGTGGGAGGTATCTTGAGCAGTCAGATCTGTGCAGTTTGCAAGGCAGCAAACTTTTTTGCTTATTCATCCTGTTCTAAATGAGTGTAGGGGTTTTTTTTCACTTAGAAGCAGCCTTTTTGAGACAGAATGTGAGTTTTAAAAGCAAAATGCTTAAGCCCTAAAATATTTCAAAGTAATTTTAGAGTAGAAAGGTCATGGTGCTTTTGATGTGTTCATATTTAGAGCATGATTACAACTGCAATCATACACATTGACAAGAAGATATTGTCTGAATTTGGTAGCTGCTCATTTAGTGACTCAGGCTTATTCCTGTTGTCCTTATGGAGCTCATACCAGAGTTTTCTTCTGCAGCCTTGCTGATTTACAGGACAACACTTTCAGTGGCTGTGCCAGCAGCCCAGAAAACAGTTTGAAATTCTGATACTGAGAAGAATCCTCTTGACTTTGAAGTGAGCGGTTTGAAATGCAGACTGTTGATAGGGAAGGAGGGTGAGACCTTGCCATCAAACTTTGTAACAGAACATATCTGCTGACGGTGATTCAGTGAAAGAGGAAAAAAAAGTCAGGATGCAGCTTGGAGTTTCAGTTTGGTGGTGTCAGATAATGCAGTCTCTTGATTTTGCATAGACTTTGAATCATGAAAAGAAGTGGCTGGGGGATTTTTGAGGGTTGTGTTGCATGGAAATACTTGGATAAGGAAGCCTATGAGGACAGTGTTGCTTAGACTGGAGGAGGGAAAGGCACAGCTTGCTTTTGGGAGTGGAATGTGTGAGCTGCAGGAGCGGTAGCTAGTAGGAGGGTGGGGCCTGGAAGACTTCTCATCCCAGCTGCAGGTAGTGCAGAGAATAGGACCAGAGGAGTATTTCTCAGTGTGGCCCCATTTCCCAGCTCTGCCTCTGCCCAAGTTACACCTTTTTGGAAATGCTTTCAATCACTCCCTGGGACTGGTACCCCATTGGGACGCCGGGGTGGAATCTGCTCCCAAGGACCAATCTCAAATGTTTTTGTTGGAGAGAGAGTGAGAAGGTGAGAACGTATCCTTGCTTGTGGGCAGGAAGGAATACACTGGGAAAGTCTGAGAACCAGTGATTTAGGTAACCAAAGTGCCCTGGGGGTTCAGCGTGGAGCTCTTAAAATAGCTGGCATGTCTCAACCTGAGTTGCTGTATCAATTTATAGATACTTGGAAGAATATGCGAGCTTTTTACATTCATGTGGCCTTTCACTAAAGACACTAAAACAAATTATTTCCTGTGCTTTGGTGGCATTAGGTTGGAATAACTTACAATCATGCTGCAAGAATGCGTTCAGTAATGTGGTTGTAGATTAACTTTTGCCACAGCAAAGATCTGGAAGCTTCCTGTATAAATACAGCCAAAGTGAACCTTTGAAGAAAAGACAACTGCTTGATCGAGTTAAGTAGGCTCTGCTTGGCTGTAGAGGAGCCTGGCCTTTTGATTCCAAGTTCTCTTGCAGTTTCATGAATTTCAAGGATGCTGGGGTTCAGGATGGCCTGGAGGTTCTGGAGCTTGCCACAAAATTGCTTTGTTGTGCAGTTGTTCTAATATCCACCTCAGGGTTTGCTCGTATATGGAAATCTGTGTTAAACTGGAATGGGCATTTGTGATGTCCTCTGTACTCTCTGCACAGCTTTGTGCAGGTTTTTGGAACTCACTAGTGATATAGTTCCATGGCAATTCAAGCTGACCTGATATGCTGCCGCCCCAGTCCTGCTCTGCTCTCCTTCCCAGTTTAGGCTCTGTCCTGGCACGTGCTTGTGCCACCAGTGAACTATTCAGGAAGGCTACCATGACGAAAACAAGTACATTTAGTTTTGGGAAGTAAGAGTTTTCTGCTGGCTTCTGCCTGAACTGCTCGGCTGCGGGGTCAGGTTAGCACCAGTGCAGAAAGGGATGGGGAGGCTGCACTGACGCTGTGCCAGCTGAAGTCAGCCTGAAACTATTGCAGAACTGCACCCTGCGAGTGAGGTTACTCCGGGTGAAGTTACACGAGACAGCTGAGTACATCCAACAGCTCTCTGCTGAATGGGGGAAGCTTTGCTCCCCCTTCCTCTCCCACCCAGCAGGGAGTTCTGCCTTCGTTGCCAGGTCGGGTTCTGGCTGGATCCCTTTTCTGAACTCCAGCTTGCTAACCCAGCAGAAAGTTATGTTGGGGTTATTTTATGTTTTGGGTTTTGCCGGATTATTTTTTTGCCAAGATAGTGACTGAATTGGCTCACCAAGAGATTTGATGATTGTCCAGAGCCCTCACAAAATAAATAGGCAAGAGCATATGGGTGGAAGTGCAGAGGATGTGGTGAGGACCAGAGAAGGGGAGCAAGGTCTGTGCCTTTCAGTGGCTGCACAGAGTGCAGCCAGCTCAGGCTGTCCCTGGAACTTCACACTCCTTTTGAAGGAGAGTGCTCACCACGCAGTGGATGGTGGCTCCATCTGTGAAACACCGTGGGTTTCTGCTCCCAGTTGCTGCACGTGCAGTACTTTCTGTAGATGAACATTTGGTTTTCTGCTTGAAAATCAGTGATGTAGTCTTTGCTTCGTCTGCTCATTTGCTCAGGAAGCTGGTCAGATGTGAGTTTTAATGGAGGCTTTATCTGTGATGGTGGAATGGTGTTAGAACCTACACATGGTGCTTAAGTGTTTCAAAATAGCAAATTCTTGTAGGTATATTTTTTGCAGAAAGTAAATACAGTAGAGAGCTGAAGTGATGTCTCATTTCAGAAGATGGCAAGATGTTAATTAGTATACAATTATTAGAAATCTGGGTAAATAAATGTACCACACAGTACGCCTTATCCCCCTTTTTTTTAACCTGATAATTAGGAAGTCTTTATTTACTTGCCAGTTATTATGACTTGTGTGGTATCCAGGCATGCAGAAAATTATGAATTACTGAGGACACATTCTCAAACAAATTATAAAAAAAAAGTAGTGAAAAAAAACATAACATGAATTCCATCTAGCTTTGCTGAAAATATATAGAGACATGAGTGCAACTGGAACAGCAGAAAAATTTAATTCAGCGAACGCCAGTTCCAGCAGAAACTTGAATCCTATTTCTTTAATATGGAAAACTTGGTTACAGTGGCATATATTTGAAGTACAGCAATTGTGTGTGTGTACTGCAGATCCCAGTGTGTACTGTTCCATCTGCTCACTATGAGTTAAGGCTTTTAGTTTCATACCTACTGAGATTTTGGTCTAGTAGAACTCAAGGAAGCATTTTTACTATTTGAGTTTGAATAAAGTTATTTAAATGTTAGCATGTCATGACATCTCCAAATGCATGTTGCTGCGCAAAAAAAGAACATGTTGGGTGAGAGCAGTATGTCTTGTAAGCAAGAAATCTCATCTGCTGTGAGTATCATCTTTTATTTAATGAAAATCTTCCCAGATAGCCCCAAGTCAATCACACTACAATCAAGGAACTAAGCAGATTGTATTAGCTGTGTTATGCTGTGATAGCAGTTGTCCCTAATTTGCAGGGTGGTAGCTGAATACTGAGGTAGCATGAGGGTATGGCATGACATAGGAGGTAGCATGACATATGTTGGTAGAGTACCAGTGTGCTTCTCCTGAGCGTCGT
>NW_008598550.1:8075-9471 GCF_000691845.1 Merops nubicus
CACCAGATAAGTGCACAAGGGTGGAACACAGCCTCATCTGACAGCAGCTGGGCAGAAGGTGGCAAGCTTTACTAACAGATAGTGTATTTTGGGGTGTACCATCCCAAAGCTGTCTCTTTAGGTAAGTGTCTTGTCAGTAGGAAGGCCTCTGCTGAGGTTAAGACTATGACTTAGGAGATACATAAAGGAAATACCTTAGTGCTGTTCTGCAGTGGTCCTGTTTGGAAAGGCTGTTGTTGGTGCTCTGCCTGAGGTGGGAGGCGCTTGGATGCCAAAGCTCCAAGCTGATGACATCCTTTACACACCTATGGAAACTGCCATTAGTGCTACTAGAAGACCAGTGCTGTCACCTTGCCAGCTTAGCTCCTGACACACTTGGAGCACAGTGTGAATCAGAAAGATTCAAGAAGCTAAGCTCAGAAGTGCTTGCATGTGACAGCACAAGTCCACCGTTTGGTGGATGCTCTTTGGACACTGCAGATTAGAGAGTATCCTTTAGGAAAAGTTCAGATACAGAATTGTAAGAAGATGAAAAATTCATGAACAGTGAGACTTTCCCCACAAGCCACCGGAGGACAGGAGTGGAATTAATGTGTCACAGTTCCTGTTTCCTGCTCCTGTATTTCTAAGTCTTACACAGATAGACATAATAAATTAATAAAGAATAAAGTGTTGCATATTCTAAAGGTGAGACTATACATTGAAACTTGCAGTCATTAGTTAAGCCTTTCTTGGTTGCAGCTTGGGACTGTCAGCTTGAAATTGGTCAGCAGAAATTTGTTGAATTCCATGTGGAGAGGAGGACCTTGAAGGAGCAGGGAAAAAGAAATGGCATATCCAAATGTTGATGTAACTTCTCTGGTTTTTGCAGAACTGTATGAAAATGTAACAAGGATCCTCGCAGTAAAATCTTTTGGCTGAAAATTCCTTTGTTTTTTAAAAACTGTATCACATAGCAGAGATGGATGTGGATGATTTAGGAGCAGGCTGTTCTTGTGAGCAAAGTTTGTAGCTTTCTGTTGCTCTTCCGGTGTCATAGTTTAAGGCATCACTCCCTTTTCTGAGCAATAGTGAAGCAGGCTGTTCCCATGAGAGTCACTCTGTTGGGGTAACATTTGCAAGGAATTCTGAAATTTTCTTTTTTCTGTGAAGAAAAGGTTGTGAGGGAGGAAATAAATGGCCTTGACACATATTTGAAAAATGATGGAAACTTTTCAGCATTTTGTAAAACAAATTACCAAAATTGTTAAGGAAGATGGTTGTTACTGAAATGGTATGTGGGTTTAAAATTTAAAAATTCATCTTGAACAATGGGACTTGCTATGGAGCTCTGTTAGTATTGAGAAGATGTAATTTAGCTTAGGTTAAAATCTCTCCAGTTAAACTGATCATTCCT
>NW_008598550.1:9483-24127 GCF_000691845.1 Merops nubicus
TCCTGCTTTTTGGGAGTCTACAGCTTTTCACCCGGGATGCATGCATGGGTCCTTAGCCCATCCTGACTCTGAATGAAACAAGTGAAACGACCACAGTGATTTAAATATTTTTTCTTTTTTTTTTTTTTCCCCCGCATCAAAGTTCAAGGTGCAATTCTGCCAGGGCAGTTTGTCTCCACTCTTGTTCGGGTTTCATGTTCTTGTTTCTGGCTTTCACGTGTAGCAACACTGTATGTGGCATCTGGGAAGTAGTATTCTGATTTTAGTGACAGGGAAATTAAGGCACAAAAAAGGGATTAGGTTGAATAGGACATTTTGTAGGCAGTGTGGAAGTAAAACAGATTTTTTTGACTCCTGGTCTAGTGGTGCAAATTTTTAGGTAGCTGTCTCACACCAGTCCTCACCTCTGCCCATGTGTCTGCCTTCTATGGTGCTGTGTTGCTTCTGTATATGCCTTTGGCTTCTTAAACAAAATGATCAGTGGTTTTAATACTGATGTTAATAGGTGTGGTGGGGAGTACATGATGTAGTGGATACAGATTTACAAATCTCCTGTATGAGTTGATGGGAATCGTGGTAGTGTGAGTCAGGGTATTTTTTGTGCATGTTTTCCCTAGCTTTGTAATGCTACAAGATAGTTTGGGTTAAGAACAATGCTGCTACTGATTTGTAGCCATCAGAACTGATAAACTATGTGAAGGGCCCTTCAGAGTATCTTGACAAACTGTGTTCGGAAGTTTAGTGCACACAGAGTCTATCTGCATTATTTAGGAAGATAATTCCTGTCTGTACTGTTTTCCTCCTGTGTTGAGATCATTCTCCTATCCAACTGTTACTCAGCTGAGGTCTTGATAGTTCTCAGTTTTTCCATAATGACAAAATGAAATTAGCCCTATGATGACTAGTGCATGTGAAATTCCTCTTGGTTAAAGCATGCTGCCCTGAATATTTTCTGGCTATTTTTTTCTTCAGAGAATTCAGTGTCTTGTGTTTTGAAAGGGAAAGGAGAGAAGATGCAGATTAGGAAATGCTGTTGTTTAAGGTACAGGGAGGAGCACGTAGCTTGCTTCTAGAACATAATCTGTCCAGCTGTGCCTTAGTCATCTTCAGTCTTACATAAAATGCAACCAATCTAAATAGTTGAGCATCTCCCTCCTGAATGCGACAAACCAGCATTTTCTCTGCTTGTGTGAAGATGTGCCGAGCACAAGCCATCTTCCTAGGAGTGCCTTCATACTTGTGAACCTGCAGCATCCTTCATGCTGTCAAGCCTCATTTACTCATGTGATGACTTTTTTTTTTTTTAAAATTGTTCCACAATTTTTCAAAGTTTAAAGTGGTTCCTTGCTGTTGGCAGGGAATACAGCACTGATAATCCCAGACAGGAGAGCAGAGAACGTAATGTGAGAACTATAGTGACTCTCCCAAGTCAGACTGAAGGTTTTGTTCCTCTCTGACAGGGCCAAAAATTGATGCTTAGGGAAGAACGTAAGGTGAGAGGATCACAGGATCTTGGCTAACATCTCTAATTTCCGTGTAGTTCATGGTGTTACATTGAATCCAGCCCTGCTCTGAGTCACTTTGATTTCAGGTAGCTATTCTTTAAGGAAAGGGGGATACCTTGACTATTATGGCATGCTCTTGTATGGATAAATGTATGTCCACATTAGTCCTTTGTATATATAATTATGGTTTTTTTTGAGAGGTGGAGGAGATTGTTGTTAGTGACTAAAGCAAGAACTGGTAAGCTGAGTAGGAATCGGCTTGTGTGAGTTGGGAGATACTCTCTGCTGGTTAAGGGCTGATGGACATCCTTATCTAGGTAGTCAAGGAAACGGGTGCTGAGTGTGTTGTTAAATAAATGTATTGATAAAGATAGCTGCTGATAAATCTTACCACTGGGGACATAGAAGATAACATTTAAAACTCTTATCAGTACATTTGCCACTAATATGTGTTTCATGAAACTGGGGAAGCTAACATCTCAAGTCACCTATATGTACAGTGGAAAAACAGTCTTCTTCAGAGGGGTAGTTAGATCTGCAGCTTCAAAAACATTCTTCAAAGGCTTTTGCAAAAGCACGTCATGTCATTTTAGTTTTTAAAAAAAAGTTTTACACTTTGTTAATAAGAACTATGGGTGTACTGTGCTCACTGTGGAGACTTGATGGCTTGGGTTGCTCCTGCTTTGGAATATTTAGGCTGCAGTCTGTTGTATAATTTTAAATTCCCTCCAAAGAACTGTGGTAAATCCATACACTGTTTTTTAGGCTGTGCTTGACAAAAAAAGGTCTAGCTCATTTGTAGACCACAATGCCAAATATAGAAATTACTAGGTGAGACTTTTTCTGGTCTTTGTTAGGTAGAAAGTGGGATCACTGGAAGGTTATTTTTTGTCTTAAAATGCATAACTATGCGAACACTTAGCAGACCTGGAGAAGAAATGGGAAATGCCCTGAGTAATCTGATTCAAGTTGACCTTGCTTTGGGGAGAGGAGGGGGTTTCAGTCAGTTGACCTTTAGTGGTCCCTTCCAGCCTGGATTATTCTGTGGTTCTGTGGAAGCTGGACTCTGTGTAGGAGGTGTGGAGGGTATTGCCTGTCTTGGGTGGAGAGGGCAAGAGTCAGGACAAAGAAGGTAGGGTACTATGATGCTAGAAATGGTTGTGCTGGAGAAATTGCATTAAGAGTGGAGATCTAAAATATCTGGGATTGTAACTTGGAAACTTTCTCTTCACCTTTAGAGAAGGTTATGTGATGAATTCAGCATTTAATTCACTTTTTTTTAGAATCTTTTTATCTGGATAGCATAACATATTTGATAAAGCTTCTCTCGGAGGAACACTCATGGGATAATAAAGTATGTTTACGGAGCTCTGAATTGTTTTGCAGCATTTTGACAAAAGATATGAATCCATCCAGCTGCAAGGTGATGCATTTGTTAGCAAAACTGCAAACCCACTTAAATCACGAAGCAGCATTTTGGAAAGCAGTAGCTCAAAGGGCTTTAGGGTCATTACAGCTAGTTGCCTCTACATGATACATGGGGCAGTATTTTATTGAAAAGGGTTAATGTGATTCATGGACATATTGAAGAGAAAAAAAAAAAAGTGGGGGAAAAGAATGTGAAGCAAAAGTAAGTAATCTTATAAACACAGCAATGCTGAGACTGATACCAAAATTGAATTTTGGTTTCCGTGCTTCCAGAAGAATGCCAGTGTATTTGGAGAGAATTCAAAGGACAGCTGCAGAAATGATCTAGGGACTGGAAAATACGCCTCATGATGTGAAGCTTAAAGGATCTCAACTTACTCAGCTTATTGAAAAGACAATTGAGAGAGGACTTGATCTTCCTCTAAAAGGACTTGTGAGATTTGCTGACAAAGGCATGGTAATATCAACTGAGGTTAGACAAATTCAATCTTGGAAGTACAGTTTCTTAGCAATGGTAATAATTAAACATTGGAATGGTTTACAGGGAAGGGGAAAGGAGCAAATGTTTACCTTAGTCTTTTAAAATAGGCTCAACTAATTTCTTTTTTGAGAAAATATGTTGTGATAAAAAAAAATCATTTTAGTGATTATCATATTCCTTTCCTGACACTGAAGTTTAAGAGTCTTCAAAGGTTTTGTGCTGTGATCAGTTGGTGCAAGTTCAGATACGTGTGCTTGTAGTCAAAGCCAAGATAATGAAATTTAAATTAGAGGAGAAATAGTTAACCTGGTGCTAGAACACTGCCTTGCATAAGACGCAAGATGTGAAGGGGACTCTGAAATTTAATGCTCTGTGGCTTACATCGTTGGAACTCAGCTTTTTCCCATACTGCATTGCTTCAGATGTTTAAGATACGGTTAAGGCTTTCTGAAAGCCTCTACAGAGAAGCCCTGATGTAACTCTGTACACTCACTGTATTCAGATGAGCATTTCTGAATTCCAGTTGACCACAGCAGAAGTCTGTAAATCTGTCATCCTTTTTTAGAAACAGCATTAAAAAAAATTGCACAATGGAAATATGATTATGGTTCCTCTGAGAGGCAAAGTAAGCACAAGCTCTCCTGGTAGGTTTCATTCTTAAATTAATGTAGGATGTTCTCTCTCTCTCAAGTTAACTGGACTTGGTCAGAAAGTTTGCGTTTGAAACTATATTAAATAATTGTCATAAGCAGTATTCTAATAGCACGTTGTTTGCTGGTTTTCTTGCTATCCAAATGAGAGTACTTGAGTGAGTCTGCTCCTCCCTCACTTTGTAAATTCACCTGGGGAATTGAGTGACTCAGTTTGGTAATGACTCCGGATCATGCTTCTACTTTTTATTTGCATTTGTCCAATCCACCACTCCCTTGATGGCTGTGGAGTTTCTGTGTTTCCACAGATTACCTTGTTGCAGATGCCTTTGCAGGCACGCAGAGCTCCTAAATTCCCTTCTGGTAACTCTTGAGATCTGCTGCTTTGTGCAGGCAGAACTCTCCTGGTCGGCCAGGCCTGTGTGCACGCTCGTCCTTGCCTGCGCAGAGGAGGTTGTGGAGCTACCTGGGCTGCTCTCTTCTCCTGTGTGGCTGCATCCCTGCCTCTCCTTTCCTCCTCCGGCTCCGGCCAGGGAGGAGCCCCATCACTCTCATCTCTGCAGCTGTGCCATGAGGGAATGCTTCTGTGTTCTAGGGAAGAGAGAAGAGACAGCTCAAAACTGCAGCTTTTTGAACATGAAGCCCATCGATATGTCACATAAATTGAGCTGTTTCTCAGGTGGGAAAGAGGTTCCGCAGCAACTACCAAGTTTCCTTGCTTAGGGCTAAAGGGATAGCAAACAGCAGAAACATGTTGGGGCACTACACGGTGTAAAGCAAAGGCCTCCAGCTTTGAGATCATCTAGTGCAGCAATGCCTGCTCACCTTGTCCAGACAGCCCCAGCTGTCTTAAGCTGCAGAAGTGACTCACAGAAAGCACCACACACAGCAGAGGTTTGGAAGGCTTAGTGGTAAAGAAATCTCGCCCCTTCCCTCAGTGCTCCCCAGCATTGAGAGGCTGGTGGAGACAACCTGCCAGAGGAGGGTTCTTGGCCTCTTCAGCATGAGAAACTCTTGCATTTCAACCTCTTGGTTTAGTCGTCTAGTTGTACATACCTGTGCTTAGTTGCATTTGTGATAATGAAGAAAATGTTGTGAGAATATTGCTCTGCTCATAGTTCAGCATTCCAAAAAGCTGGCAGTTGTGGTAGCAGATAGCATTTCATTATTGATGTGTTACAGAGCCACTCACTCAGCATTGCTTTCATGTGAGCTCTACAGCGAGCACTCTTGGCCAACTGTTTGAAGTCAGTACTCCTGCGTTACCACCCACAAGCAGTTAAGGTGGTTGGTTACAGTGTGCACCAAGAGAACCTCTTCTCAAAGGCAGAAATTACTAATTTATCTGCAAGTCACCAGAAATAAATCTGGTTTAAGTGACTTGTCTTTATTTAGTCAGTATTGAATTTAGTTTGACTGCTGAGTTCTGGTCATCTGCATTTACTTTGAAAATGTGTTCAACTGGCTTATCCACTTTTCATTTTGTGAACAAAAAAATGTGCCAGTCAAAAAAGTGGCCATGGCTCTCAGTGCTGCCTGTATCACTGAGCTTGCCATTTCTTGCCAGCAGTTATGAAGCAAATATTTGGGAGCTTCCTGAATAAGTTATTACACCTTCATCTCTGTGGTTGTAAGAGGAAGGCTTTGGTTATGTCATTTTACCAAAAACTTGTCAAAATTATATTTCTTAAAGCTTGATGGCCCAGTGTTTTGTTGGCTGATGGCTTATTCTGTAAACGTGACTGCTGTAGCATTGTGTTTGGGTGAACATCCACCGTACAGGGAGGACTGAACATGCAGAGCAGGGCACGCCACGGTGCCGCAACAGCAATACCTGCATTTGGGGATCAGCATCATGTCAGTGCCAAAATACAATATAACATGAAATACAAGAAATCCAGAAAAGTGAACCACAATAAAGAACATCTCTTGAACATAATTAGGCATTGTCAAGTGAGTGGAAGCCCCAGAAGGGGAAATAAGGCTTTTTGGTTGATAGGCTGCCTTTGGGCCTTTGTGATTGCTTTCTACCACTGCCCTACAGACTCTTGGCTCCCTAACAGGTTTTATGCTGGGAAAAGTAAATCTGCAGGAAAAGTGAATTTTGTAGGGGTCCTAGAACCATCTTAAATGACCAAGAGTGCCAGTGGGGACCAGTGCTGAGGCAAGTGCCACATTCAATGACATTTTCTACAGAGATGTCCCTGAGAAGGGGATGTGGCAGGGCAGTGCAGTGAGCTGAGCTTTGAAACCTGCCGTGATGCTGGGAGATTTCTGAAATCCTGTCAAATTCACTGGATTTTAATGCCTAACAGTGATGACATAGCTCAATTGGTAAATGGATCTGACTCTCATTGTTTGCGGTGCGGGTTGCAGGTGGTTTTGTAGCTCGGTTTCCCATTCAAGGCGTGTCAAACCGTGTTTGTTGGGACACGGCACAAGAGCATTACCTAAGCCTGGAATAACTTCCTTACAACATGGGGAAGAATGTATTTGTGCGATCTCCAGCCCAGGTGCAAGGCTGAAAAACTTGCTGGTCACAAACCGCGGAGGCCAGGCTGGAGCTGGGAGGGCACTCTGTGATGGTTTGGGCAGGGGATGAAAGGTCAAAACGAGTCCTGTAATGGAAAGCGAGGCTGAACCTTTGCCTGGGAGCTGCGGCTCCGTAATTGCCACACTGTGATGTTGCCATGGCTGCCCGGGCCGTCCCTGCGTGGCTTCCTGCTGTGTGAGAGCGCGGCCGAGGCTGCCGGCGCTCCGAGAGCTGCCGTACGTGTTTGGGGAGCTCGGGCGTGTGCTGGCAAGCCGCGGTGACGGGAGGATCCCCGTCGGGGAGGTTCGAGGCTTTCAGCCCCGTCTCTCTCCCGCCTCTTCCCTCCAACAGATCAGAGGACAAGCTGTGATTTTTGCAGGACTTTAAAACGCCCTTTTACTTCTTCCTGTCTCAAGGTCCTTCGCTCTGCCTGAAGCCGTGGTCGCGCTCGGAGCCGGGTGGCAACGTGTTGCAGGATCCTGGGGGGCACGAAGGGAGGCCTGGGGGGGCTCGCCAGGCCTGCGTGGGCTCCGACGTGTTTTGATCCAAGAGCCTTTGGCCGCACTGCCATCTGCATAGCCTGTGAATAGTTTTCTCTGGCACAGACCTTGTTCCTCAGTGTTGCATCATCTCTGGGAGAAAAGCCAGGTCCGGAGCCCCAGCACAAAGGCTTTCTGAAGCTGATGAAGCTTGTTCTGTGTGCGGAGCGTCTCTCTCCTTCCTGTCGTCCTTTCCACAGGATTCCTGAAGCGGCCTCCGTCCGAGAGCCCCTTCGTCAACAGCTGCTTTATCTCCGCTGCTTCCTGCACACCTGGCTGATGCAACGTCTGCCTTGGAAGCCGCTGCTGGAGTCTCTGGAGCTGGGTTGTTTGCCCTGGCTGGGAGTGGCCAGGCAGGCAGCCTTCATCACGTGGGGGCCTTAAATAGATGTATAAAGGACGTACAGCCAGACCTGCGAGGCAGAGCGTATTTAGTGGGATTATGGAGAAATCTTTTTTCCAATTCTAGGGCTGGAGGTTGCAGTCCTACTCCTGGCTACTTGTTTGCGGTTAGCCTTGTGCTGGTTGCAACTTCGGGACACTGCTCTGTGCCAGTGAATTCTGCTGATTCCCCTTCTATATTCAGCAGCTTCCTGTGACTCCGGACTGTCCGGATTCTCATGGGAACTGTAATTCTCTGGGTTTGGATTTGATCCTAGTTATTGCCCTTTATTTCTCTGTTTCCCTCTGACCATGCATGTAGTATAGGCTTTTCTCTAAAATACCTTCAAAACATGATTTCAAGGTCTAAAGGTTTGGTTTTTTTTTTTTTTTTCCTTTTTGAGGGGAGAGTTGTCTGACAACCTTTTTAATTTAGGGTTTATCTACTTGGGAAAGTTTAGTAATTACACAGGTACAACCATTCACATGAATAGTATTACATTCACAAGCAACAAAATTTAGAACAAGGTCTGCTAGGATTAAACCAATGTTCTTTACATTATTAAAATTAATCTTGGATCTTATTTTAACCGTGGCCATTTTCTGGTGTAGGCAGGCCTCTTGCATTGGATCTGAAAACACTGAATTTATATGGACATGGTGTGGGGGACTGAGCAGTGCAGCTTCCACTATTGCTGTTCCTAGTTGTCTGCTCTGCCCCATTGCAGAAATTTATTGCCTCTATAACCGTATCTGAAAGGGAATATATATTTTACCTGCTTCTGCTTTTAGTCCAGTCTTCTTGGCATCAGCTGCACTTGAGGAGACATGGCAACGTTTCCTTCCTGCCAGCTGTTTTGGCAAAGGCGTAGAGGGGACAGTCGCAGCAGTAACATCAGCTGCCACAGCTGGATTCACTGGAGGTTAGTTGTCGAGCCCTTAATCTCAAAATAGCGGCTCTGAACCTTTTTGTTTGCATTTTCTTATTTTTGTGACATACAGACATTTGACTGTTCTACTTCACCCTGTGGGAAGAGAGAGGGACAAACTCACAGTATAGAACCAGCATAGCAATTAGATGTGTTCCCCTCACTGCAGAACAGTTTTCTTTCGTGACTGTCTGAAGTCACAGGTTTGTAGAACTGAAAAAAGGGATGTTTTTCCTCTTTTCTGTTTCATCTACTTTAGTAATTTTTGTATTATCATTTCTGTGGGGCCTTATCTATAGTTCTTTTTTTTTCTCGTGTATTGCTGTATATTTCTTTCAGGAAAGAATAAAAAATGGTATTTGCAAAAAATAGAAGTGTTTTCAGAGGGTTATCTTCCTTCATTTTTGAAAATATCATTTTAAGTGCTTCCATGTTCGAAGAATTTGTCATTTTCAGAGTCCTTATGCTGTGAGATAGAGGCAATATAAAACAATGATTTTAACATTGAAAGGGGCCAACAGTAGCTATGGGATCTTTCTGAATTTCTCCACTATTACCATTATTCTTTAAGTTTTGTTTTGATTATTAACATTTTTAAGGTATTAGCATTTCATATAAGTTGCTGGCTTTTCAAAGTATTGTGACATTTTCTTGAAGATTTCCTGTTTATTGTCCTTAAAGCTATGAGGACTTGGATACAAAGTTTTTGGTTGGAATAGTCTTTTTCACTTTACACTGATCTTTCTATTCCTTTAAAACATCATCTCTTATCACCGTCCTGCTCAGCAGCTTGTGCAGACCACACAAATGCAGCTAGGTCCCTTCTCATCAGCATGGGGTACAGGCAAAGTGTCCTGGTGTCTGCCAGCAACCTCTCCATAAACATACCTCAGAATAATTTGATCTAACACGGATCACTGCTACTCTGTAATTTGCTTCCCCTTTCTAATTTGGTGTGTATTTGTTTATGGAATTATCCTTATGTATGACTCTTCAACCAGTTTCAAATCAATATAAATTAAACTTTACAGTAAGGTTCCATGATGCAAATTAGGTGTTCTAAGAAAGTCCAAACAAACCCTTGTCTGTTGTCTTCATCTCTGGAGTGTACTGGACTGTAAAGAATGTGGTTGAATTGTCCAGTTGAAGGTATTTCTGGAGGCAAAGTTGTATTTGCCCTTGCTTTCTCTCTTACAAATTTCTTTTCTATTTCTTACCATAATACCTGAAATCCTTAGTGATTCCAAAAGGAAACCAGGTTTGTTTTGGTGGAGTTTTTTTGGTCTGTGAAACAAAGAAGTTTTGCATAACTTCCTGACTGCTGAAGCAGCAGCAAAGTTTTGAGGTTATTCTTTTTGCTATTCTGAGCAATCTCTGCAGTCTTGGGTCAGTTGATGAGAATACTTGACTATGCATTTCATAGTTTCTCTGCTTGATGATTTAAGTTCTTTCAGTTGCTCACTGTCATCATTTGTAGTCTCTTAGGGTGTAGTTTGCAGAGAAGTTTAAAATCAATGTTTTATTAATTGGATGAAGTGATGGAATCCCATGGATGGAGATAAAAATTGCCTTAAAATAGCGTAAGCCTAGTTTAAGGAAAATTTTAAAAAATTGTTTCCAGCTGTTTACCAAATTTGATCAAATCAGTTTAACTTACATATACCTCATTTTTAAATGTGGCTTATATAGCCTTCACTGAAGTACTTTATCATGCTGAATTTAGCTAGATAGGTGTATTCATAGACACGCATTTAGGTAGCTCCTTGTGCTTCCATCAAGTGCTTTAGGAATAATGGTATTCATTAATATGACTTCATATCTTGTATGGAGCTACTTGACTGATGCATAGGCCCATTTATACCAAAAGCTGTTTGAAATCACCCAGGTCCTCAAAGCAGCAGTCTCACCTGTCCCCAGCTCTTGACACCAGGTCTTGTGCAGCATTGTGAGCATGATCAGGTCTTGCTGGGTTTAATTCTAAAATGTTGTTATTCATGTTCTAAGAGCTTGTCAATGATTTATCATGGTTCCCTAGATCCCAGAAAGCAAGACGAACTCTGAACCAAATGTATACATACAGCCATTTCTTTTTGTATATATTTACTTATGTATAAAACAGGAGAGAGTCTTAAGAAAGTTCTAAGGTAAATCTTCACCCATTGCACTTGATTATCACAGTATGCATACATAGCTAGCAGTGAATACCTGTGTTGCCTGTTATTTTGATCCTTTCTGTTGTAGTTAGGCCTGAGTTCTCACGGACCTGGTGGGATAGATGGGTTGCTGTCCCGGTGGGATGGATGAGTTGCTGTCTTGCTGTGTCAGTCAGCTAGCAGGTGATACATGGTACTAATGATAAGAGTAAATACTCATGTCAATAGTCCATTTTTCAAAACTGGCACAGTTGTTTCCTGGCTGCTTAGTGAACCTGGCTTGCTTTCAGAGCAGAGCTAAGTGTTTGTATTGGTGGATTGAGTCACATTTCAAGTACATTCAGGAATCTGTGTGTTTCAGAATAAGTCTGAGCTAAATTACTTAAGGATTTGTCTGCTCTGCATCTGTGAAGCTGTCCTTACAGAAGAAGAAGGCTGGAATTCTGGGAATTTGATGCAATTTTTGAGCTAGACATCTTAAATGCAACCCCCCTTGATCTGGTTCTGTTTGCACTGAAGGTCCTTGCTCTTCTGTGAGGGTCTGCCCTTGACGCGAGGTTTATGGGTGTTCTGCAAAGGACAGGCAGCGTTTTGGTTGGACTGGGGTGGAATGTACTCACGTTTGGATGGCACTAGCTGATGAGATGGAACTTTTTCGATATGGTAGTTGAAGCACTTCAAGTTTACATTATATTTCCCGTAAATTTTGTCTCTTCTGAAATATCCAGGGGAAAAGATGAATGAATAGGATCCGTCAGCCTGCTAAGGCTTTTTATACTGCTCCACTTACAGAGCAGCTTGCTACTGATGCTGATGACAGCATAAGTATGAACTGATCAGAATTTGCTGGCTCAGTCCCAGCTGAGGTTGATGGAGAGGATGCCAAGGGAGGCTGCATGGCAGAGCTGCTATTTCCAGTTTGCCACCAGCTCTGGCCTGTAGCAGTGTGAGATGCAGGAGAAAAACATGCTGTGAATTTGATGTGACTGGTAGTGGCTTGGGAGCTTTGACATATGTGACTCGTTGTATGTGTAGGTCATCCTATATAGGGCCCCTGTAGGCCTGTTGCTGAGCATAGAGAAGAGGATGGCAGTTGTCATTTGGACACCAGGAATCCTGGGTTGTCACAAGTCGTGGATCCACGTCCAGTTTTGGGACTTGAATAACTGTAGTTATTGGGAGGTCTGGGGAGTGGTAAAGAAAGCACTTGTTTGTCCTTGGTGCTCTGTGAACCAGAGACACATGAGCAATGGTCACCATCAGTGCAGACAGGGGATTTCCCTGTCCTCCCTGTCCTGGCACACATGTCGGAAGCTGAAAAGGCTTTTGTTGATTTGTCCATTATATGTTTTGTACCAGCATTACCTTCTTGCCATTCTCAGCAACGCATGAGATACTGGATGCACAACACTAAAATAGTTAGTCTTCTGTAGACAGAGACCCACAGAAGTGCACTGACGGTGTACAGAAGCAGCTGAATCTTTGTCCACCCCCTGCTTGGGAACTGCTTTATCCTTGAGTGTGTGACCTTGGGAGGGTGCAGGGGGAGTGCTCTGCCCTGCTGAGGTTGGGAAGCGTCACCTGGCCTGCATCAGATGGTAACGGAGTGTGGGCATCTGCATGTAGGTAACACATGTAGTCTGTGAGGCTGTGCCCAGGGTTTTCTGTTTAGGGGTGAATTTTGCATGGTGCTTACAAATATTTTGTAGAGTCTCTCGCCAACTGCTGCACACCGTGGGTGCCTAGAGGTGTCTGTGAGAGCGGGATACTGGTGAAAATGGGAACAGCTGTGTCTTGAAGGAGGAAGCTCTAGTGAGCTGTTTGACTGACCATGCTTGATTGTCCCTGTTAATACTGACTTTAACATCACAAGTAATGAGAAGAGTTTCCAGCAGTAAATTTTCTGCAGCTGCTTTATTTGTAACATGGATGGCAGTGGTTGTGGAAGTGAGCCAATGCAGAGCTGCGGCTGTTGCATCCTAAACAGAGCTTCAAAAATTAAATTCACTGTTCCAGCAGGTGTTGCCTAACCTTCGCTTGGACAGCTAAGATTTATTACAGTCCTTTCCATCAATACAGGATGCTACCTGAAATAATTGAATAGCATAGATTCACATTTTGGCTAAAGCAACCACTTCTGGTTTTGGTCTGAAGGTGGATGAGTCCCTTGGTGTGTCACCTGTGAACAAGAGAGCCCCATGCTGGTATGGCTGTGCGGGTGGATGCTCATCTGGGCTGTTTTGATGATGTTGGGGAAGACCAGGTGTCTTTATACTGGTCTGACTGGTTAAGGAGGAAGGTGTGTAGATGTCAAATGTGGGAAAAATCTGTATCTTTAAATCCTGCATTTTCAAAACCAGCTAACTATTGTTTACCTGATAGGCCATCAAAATTCTTGTTTCCATTTGATTTCAAGAATTGCATCATAAGGGAGATAGGTTTCTGCTGTGGTCTGAAGCTCATCAAATTTGCTTCACTTTGAATTTTAGGAGAACTTCTAGTGGCACTGGAGAAAACTCATGTCTTTTTTCTGCTGTACAGCTGTATATTTTTGGAGGGAGAGGTAGGAAGGAGCTTGGGGATTGTACAGACAGGAAATTAGCCAGTTCCATGGGTGAATGTTTTGATCTCAACACCAGCATTTTCTGTGCAAGCTAATGTTTTGGGTGTTACCAGGCCAAGTTTCATGAAGACCGGCCTGTAATCTAGCCTGAAGGTGATGTGATCTTGGTCAGCACTTGAGATTCAAAACGAATTGCTGAGACCAATGTTACATTGTCAGAGTTGAAAGTGCGCATAAAACAGCAGCAACAAACAGCAAAATCTGAGCATGGATTATGGTTGGGCAAATCATTATAAAAGCGACTGAACTGGAATTCGCCTTGTCTACCCTTTCTGTTTGGTATTTCATGTTTCTCCAGTAATCTCTTTCCCAAAGTGGGAGTTACCAGACAGTTTCAGTGCACCAGCATTTTACAGTGCTGGTGGAAAGAGGGTTTCTTGTGAGAAGTGGCTAAAAACTTGTCCCAGTTACCCCAGGACTGGCCAGATGTCCTGTGACTCTCAAGTCCCAAAGCAGCACCTGAAATCCTCTGGTTTTGCTGAGTCACGAGCAGGCGGGAGGCTGGGATTTGTCCTGATGAAATCTCCGGCGTCTGCCAGCTGGGTATAGTCATGGCAAAGGCAAGAGATCAGTAGGGGGGAAAAAAATAAATCTAAGCAAGTATTTAAAAAGGTTGGGGGGAGTTCTGTGTACCTTAAACGGAAAGGAGCGTCGGACACTGAGAAACTGGTCCTGTTTCTTTTAACCTTGTGCCAGAGTTCTGTGTGACTAGGTTGAAGCAGGGATTGATGTCTGTAGCTTATAGCCGTATTGTAGCAGCAGTTTGTCTCATCTGTGCTGATGTAGAAATCACAGTTCTGTCACAAGCATGAGAAAAAGGTAAATGAGACACTTCCTAAAGGTCTTTTTTTCTTTTTCTTTTTCCAGAAAACATGCTCAAGGACACCTGGGCTGTCTTGGTTTTGAGCTGCTTGTGAGCTTAGTCCTGCCTGTTTTCTTTTTCATGTCCCACCTCCCCATGAGACTGTTGCTTTGGGGCATAACAGGGAATTGTCACAGACCACTTAGAAATCTCTATGTGCTACTTCTGTAATTTGCTGTATGCTTGTTGTACCATCAGAAAGATTTCTCTTAGGGATGTATACTGAAGGAAGAAAATATTCCCTTGTGCTAAGAAAAGTGGCCTGCCTTTTAAGGCAGGAGAAGGCAATATGGTGTATGGTGTTTAAACTTTCTGATTCTTTCACCCTTCCTTCATTTGCCCTTGTGGTGTGTGTTTTTATGTTCTTAGGGGGGGGTTTTTTGTGTGTTAAACAGTGGCTGGACTATGGTGTCCAAAAGCCGTTCCCTATGAGAAATTCACAGGAAATCTTGGCTCGTAGTTTCTCTGTAGCTCAGGAGGGTTTGCTGGCAGAGCCCCCGAGATGCCAGGGAGCATGTGACAGCCGGCTGTGAGGGCAGCCTGGCTCACCGGCACCGCCG
>NW_008598551.1:0-6237 GCF_000691845.1 Merops nubicus
AGTCAACCACGGCAAAAAATAGCCCGTCAGCTGGAGCTGCCGAGCGGGATTTGGAGTTCCACCGCTCCTCGCAGCCCATTGACTACCGGTCCTGCAGGGTCCTGACTCGGCCCTTTTTTTTTTCTTTTTTTTTTTTTTTCTCCTCTCGCCGCTATTTTTAGCTAGGCCAAATAAAGAGGGAGCTCATCTTACTACTCCCCGCCGGGCTGAGGTTTCACGGGGCCCTGGCTATGTTTGGTAAGTGCTGGCGGTGGGAGACGTGGAGCAGGGACCTGGCCCGTGCCTGGAGACCTTTGCCTCTCTCCCGGATTTATTCTTTTCCTCTCCTTTTCTTTCTTTCATTCGTATTCCTTCCTCCGTGATAGAAAGGTATCCAGGAGAGAAGGGAGGGGAAAAATCACACAATGGCTGAGGTTGGAAGGGACCCTAGAGATCATCTGATCTGACCTCCCTGATGCCTCTCAGCTCTAGGTTTGAGAAGAAGCTTAAGAGATTCAGATTTTCACCTGACAGAGGGCAGAACTGGGATTCACAAACCAAGTCGCTCACCCTGAGGTCCTGAGCACCTCGGTGTCCAGCCACATCTGCCCACCTGTGTCTCCAAAGGTGCTGAAGGCTGGGAAGGTGTTGGACCTTCTGCCCTACATGACAAACACTGGGGAGCCTCATTGGGGAGCCAGGGAAACACGCCCCACCATGGTGGGTTGATGTGGGTCAGCAGCACAGCAGTGTCTCCTAGGCCTTGAGGTGATGGGAGCTTTCCAGCTTCCAAAGCTACATCCAGCAGTACACCATGGAGGGGTGATTTTGGCAGCACAGACACTGCCCTTGTCTTGCACCTGGAGAAGCAAACGAAGGTCTCTGGAAACTCAAGTTAGACCCAGTTTCAAAGTAAAGTTGTTCCGGACAGCAGAGCCTTGGGGAGGTCCCCTTGGGAGACCAGATAAATAGTGACAGATGTGGCATTGGCTACATTCAGCCAACCTGTCCTCCTTGTTTGCAGCAGACCCCCCCACCCTGCAGCACCTCCTGGATCCAGTGACCCCCCTGTCCTGCCCACATCATGTCTCTACATCGCACTGCCTGGTCTAGGCTCACCCAGAAAGACCACAGGACCTCCTCACACCCCAAGGACACCTCATGCTGCTGACAGACCACTGCTGTGGGCAAGCCTTGGGGAAACTGGGGCTGGAGGGACCAGTATCTGTCAATGCGTGGTTGGGGGGTGGTGGCTGGATGTGGAGATGGGATGGAAAGTTTACATGAACCCAAATGAATTGCCCAACACCCTCTACTCCTATCAGCGATCAATGAACGTGGAGGGACACGTGATGGAGATGCCCACCCACGGGGGCTGTGCCTGGCCACGTGGAGACCTGGCAGTGCCAATCTCAGCAGGTACCTCCACTTAGGACATCCACGTGAGACCGTCAGGCAACACTCGCCTGAGGTGGTTGTGCTTGTTGGGAGCTGATAGCAAGTCATCTAAGGATGGGAAGTGCCTGCAGGAACCACCCTGTAGTGCCACGAGGTGGGAAGGGCTCCCAGGAGGTCCCAGCGGTGCTTCCCCATGACCTGATGTCCGAGGTCCCCAGCTCCAAGGACGATGCCAGAAATAGCTTCTACGGCTGCCGCGGCTGCTCTCTGTCCTGGGCTGCCTTGGCTCTTTCTCTGCCTCTGTCAGCTCCCTCCTGAACTCATGCTGGGAACCTGGATCCTCCTCTGCCCCCCTGATCCCAAGGACAGGCTGTTCCACATTGTCACTGTTTGGATAGGCCAGGATGGGATGTGTGGCAGCAAGCCCGTGAAGTCTGCTGTCCCTGGGCTGCCAGAGCCCTCTCTGTTGGTGGCCACAACATAGAGCAGCCCTCAGGCAGCTCTATCTGACCTCAGGGACCAAACTTGCAACCCCCATGGGACAGGCAGTGTACAGAGAGCCTGTAGGAGTGCTCCTCCCCTTTCCTCTGCTCCAACATGGACCTTGTGGCCACCAGTGTCCTCTTTGCACCTTCAGCTCATTTCCCTGTAGAACCACCAGGAATTTCCCACAGTGGTGTAAACTCTGTTGTATTTTTCCTCCTCTTTTCCACCACCACAGGGATGTTCAAGCCTCTCCTCCTCCACCAGCCAGAACTTTCAGTGCTTTCCCAGCCTGTGCCCTACCAACAACCGAAGCCATGGAAGCCCTTCTCCACCCTGACTCACCCCAGGTACACCCCAAATTGGCCCAGGAAAGCCTTTACCCAAAATACCACCTCAGCCAGCACAGGGCGACTTCATTGCCTGTTACCCTCTTGGCAGCACCTTGGGGCTTTTGAGAACCCAAGTGCCAAAAGCAACAGTTTCTCACACTATTTTCAGCCTCATCCAGAATCACAAAATCCCCGGGAGAAGCAGCTCCCTGTGCCCCAGCAGGACCCTGTGCCGGAGGCAGGGGAGCTGTTAAGAGCCACTCGCTATCACAGGCGCCATCGTGCCCTTCTTTGGATTGAGGGAGTTGTTATCACATCCCTGACAGGTTCCCCGGGGTTGAGAATCCACCCCGACACCAAGATATGTTGGGAACAGGGGCAAACTATAAACAGAGATGAACCAGAAGCAAACGTCTGAGATGCGAATTAAGAGATGCTTCAAAACCCAGACCTGCTTTTTTGCACACAGATTTCTTCCCTTCGCTCACTGATTTACACCACACTCAACCTTGAGCTCGCAGGGACTGAAATATCTGTTTTCCTCTCCGAAATGCATGGCATCTTTTTATCAGGACTTGGGTTGGTGCTTGCTGGATAACGCTGGGAGTTTGGCATGTGGATAGTGCCAGGAGAGGTGAGTCCTGAATGCAACCACCACATCCTGCTAGATTTTGGAGGTATATATCTGCATACACACATAGACACATATGCATGTGCAATAATACTGATGTTTGCATGTGTGTGCACGTCATAATTCTGCCTCAAAGCTCCCTGAAGCCCAGGAACCTGAGGAAGATGCACAGCAAGCTGTAAAACCGAACCCGTTCAAAATGGGCTGCAAGAGATTGCAACACTCCAAACAAAATGCAAGATGTTACTTTAAAAGAAGCAGGCTTGGGCTTTTGAATTTATGTAACCTAAACTGATTTTGTCTGTTTGAAATTGTTGTTGCGTGTTGAGAATCTCAAAGAGGCGAGGAGCAAAGCTGCAGACGTTTCCTTTGGAGTCCAGGCTTACAAGCCCCTTTACTTCTCCTTGCAGCTCCAAAGCTGTTAATGGTTTGCTTCATTTTATTAACAGCAGACAACGAAAAAAAAGAATTCCTCCTTGGAGCATGTGTGAGGTGACAAGCTGGATAATAACAGCTCCTTTGGAAGCTTTTATAGTACATTAGGCAAACATAGTGGATGTTTATAGACTTTTAAAAATGCTGATTATATAAAAATTCATTTATAGCCTTCTAAAATACCAAGCTACTGTAATATAAATATTTCCAATAATAAAAAAAAAAACTTAAAAATGCAACTTATTGACCCAATTGGAGCATTTTTTTTTGTTATCGATTTCTGGTTTTCTTTGGGCCAAAATCTGATCTCGAGTGAAAAGACTGGACAGTACCCTGTGATCAGAGTCAGGTCATTTAGGTTTTCACCTCCTGCCAAAGATGCTGTGCTTTCCTGGGAGGAAGCCAGATCAACTGAACCATGAATCTCACTCAACCTCCCTGCACCCTAAACACCTCCAGCTCAAGGGAGCTCCTGGAATAGCCAGACACCTCCCAGCAACCTGCTGGCCCAGCCACCTTCCCACCTCGCTGGTGGTGAGGAGGTTCCTGCTCACCCAGCAGTTGGTCTTCCTGTGTTCTCCATAAGAACTTGTATGAATAATTAATATTTTATTGGCACAGAAGCTTGAATGTGGCTCTGTCCTGTTCTTAGCTGATAAGGATGCTGGGGATGTGTCTTCTTGGGGTTTTTTTTTGTCTCTTTTTATTACTTTGACCCAAAATTCCATCAGTAGGTGGAATTTGCTTTTGCCAATGGCTGTTGTCTCAACACAGATAAATTCTTTCCAAAAATTAAGGTCTTGAGAAATTGACACACCCCTACCAAAACCCAAATACCCCAAACACCTAGTGAAAAGGTGAGTTATTCTTTATTCCATAAAAGCAGATCTTTTCTTGGCTTTGTCCTTTATTAATGACTGGAAAAGACCAACTCTGAGCTTTGGAGCTGCCTGCAAAGTCCCCTCAGTCAGCATGAGATCTGGCTCTTACATCACACAACTACAGCACCTAATATAGATTTTGACCCAAAAGAAGAGTGTTTATTTGTTTCATATTCCCAAAGCCAATTTTCTTCCTTTTGCTAACTTAAGTTCACTTTTTTTTTTTAAATAAAAAGCACCATTTTTTTTTTTTGGTGCAGGATGCCACCTTTCCAATTATTGAGCCTACTGAAAAATTTCACATTACCTGAAGACATCTCAGCCCCACCAGCACAGACAGCCCAAGGGAAGAAGCCACCTGCAAGTCTCCCACCAGATGAATTTTATCATCATTTTGCAACGTGATGGTGCTTAAAAACACATCTCCAAACTCCTCCCAGAGTTCAGCTCCAGCTTTATCCAACCTACAGGGATAAAACACGTCTGTGTGACATACAATTCATGTGGACGTGATGCAAAAGGTGCTTGCTTCCCTTCTCCCCAAGCTTTTTCTTTTTATTTGATTTTTCTGGCAAGAGAGAAAGAAAATAAAGTTGTTTTCGGGACTAATGATGAGCAGACACGGTGTCCATTGATAGCATGCTACTAAACTTCCCTCTCACAATCTGAATGTGTGACCTTCTCCCTTCTGTAACTGGTAAACTGAGGCAGGAGAAGGGACTGCTTTGCCCAGGGAACAAAAGGACACAGCTAGGGGGGTGCTGGGGCAACCCGAGCTGCTTCCCCACATCCTTCCAGTGAGCTCAGCCACCCCTGGGGCTTATCAGCATCTTGCTGTTGGTGGACGAAATGGTGACATTGGAGATAACTTGGCCAACCACCCACTGGCTGATTTGGGTTCATTCACACGTTGCAGGTTTTTTTTTTTTCTTCAGCAAGATGTAAGAGTTGAGGTTTCCTTTGACTTTCCATAAGTTGTGCCATACAACTTGCTGGCTGGGAGAATTTCGGCCTCTCAGTGTGCACACAGACACAAAACCAGCCCGTTGTTGCTGCAGTTTGCACGTGCCATATAATGCTCTTTGTTTTGGAAGATATTTCTCTGAAGACATGAACCACCTCACCTCTGAACTCAAATGTTTTGCAGTTCTTAGAAGTTTTTTTTTCTGCATTGTTGGAGCAATATTAACAACGGGCAAAAATGCAGCAGAACAAAAGATTTCATAGCTCTCCATCTGTTTAAGTATTTATAAAGCACCAATCTCCCAGGTATCTGGTTCTTACTGTGGTGTTAAAAGATTATTATCCTATCATACTCCAAAGGAAAGAAGCAAGGACCACTC
Source organism: Merops nubicus (assembly GCF_000691845.1). Lineage (NCBI taxonomy): Eukaryota > Metazoa > Chordata > Aves > Coraciiformes > Meropidae > Merops > Merops nubicus. Next base: position 5,483 of record NW_008598551.1, read on the forward strand.
GTACATTTAACCAAACCCCTCATATTTTCCAGTCAGTGTGATCTCCCTGAAACTTGGGATCTTCTTTTGTGTCAGGGACATTTATGTCTTCTCCGATGCCCTTCCAACAATAAGTGTTCCAGCAACAGAGATCACATTATATACTGTGGTTTTGTTTGTGGCAGAACAAAATTAAATGAGGACATAAATTACTCTGCTCCTGGAATAAAGAAACAAGCAAAAGAGCTTTGCTTTTATTTTTTTTAAGTGGCTTTTTTTTTTTCCCTGATAGGATGAGTTAGATTTCCTGAAACCATGTGCAAATTAAAAAGTTCCCAGTTTAGAGTTATTGTGAAAGCTAAATCTCAGCCTGGTTTTGAGAGGCAGTGTATTTAGGAAGAGATATTTGGATTTGTATAAGAACTTGTAATTGGTTTCCCACATCTCCTCCTGCTGCCTCCTGCTCCCTCCCAGATTAACACTGGTGGTGTTTAACAGCAAAGAGGACGCTCGTGGCTTGGTGCATGCCACAGAAATACCTCCTGGTGTTAACAGAGCACTGCAGTGCTCCTCTGTGAGGACCCACCACCTTGAATAACTCATTCCCAAAACGCAGGAGCAAGAAGAGCATCCTTGGAGGGATGAGGGCTATGACAGGCACACCAGTAGAAATGGTCCAAGACCTCTTGAGTGCCTCCCCAGCACCCAACTGAGCATGAACCTGCTCTCAGGTTCCTCATCGGGTTGCTCTACAGCAAATCTCAGTCCAGGAATGC